>NC_034425.1:1312417-1331609 GCF_002078875.1 Numida meleagris
GGGTTCGGAGCTCGGCGCGAGGGCTGCCGCGCCCAGCGCGGGCCTGAGACTGTGCCCAGGCCGAGGGCAAGTCAGGCGGGGATCGGGGCTGCTGGCGTGGAAGGGATCTGCAGCAGATTCTCCTGCCAGAGAGAATGGAAAGCGGGAGGGGTGTTTCCCATTTCCCCGCGCGCAGGAAGCAGGATTGCCTGCGGGCTGCATGGGCACGAAAGGTGTCGGAGCAGCGCTCACAATCCCAGTCCAACTTCAGCATTTTGGGGCGCGCTGCCCCGATCACGAAGGGAGACACACGCAGGGGAACTGGAAACCACGCGGTCGTCCCGTACATCTCCGCGCACAGACCCATTCCTGCGCGACGCCTGGCACCTGCCTCTGCGGGAAAGCCTCCCCCTGAATTAGCGCGGTGCAGGGCTCGCCCGTCCTGCTTCACACAGAGCTCGGGCTGCTGGCTCGCAGCAGCGGGCCGACGAAAGCCCAGGGCTGCGCTGGTTGCTCCCAGCTGCCCGCTCCGCACGGCCCGGAGCTCCCGGTGCAGCGCGGCGGGCCCGGCTCCCTGCGGGATTTCGGGTCGTGTCGCTGTGGGTTCGCATCCCTTCCCGGCTCGGCCCTGCCCGGTGCCCGGCAGCGGTCACGGAGCAGCAGTGATGGACGCGGATCGCATGGAAGCGCTGGGCACGCAGCGCCCACACGTCCTGCTGCTGCAGTCACAGAACTTCCATTTTTAGGCATGTGGCATCTTTTTAAAAGAAAAAAAAAATCGCCGAGAAAGCGCTGTCCTATGACGAGCTGCTTGAAGACTTTTCTTTTAGAAAATGATTTCTGTGGAAAATCTTTGGGGATCCTGCAGATGCCACGTAGAGCGTGTCAGGGGTATAGCATTCAGTTATTGTTCTTATCACACAATTATTTTTATCCAGGCCAGTGTTCGGAAGGAATTCCCCGAACCCCCTATATGTCTTTAACCCACGGAGGGAAGGATGACGCTATTGTCCTCCCCAGGAGTCTGGAAAGAGCGGATAGAAACCACTTTGTGTCACAGAATCACAGGATCTTAAAATCATAGAATCCCAGAATGGTTTGAATTGGAAGAGACCTCACAGCCCCCAGCCCCACCCTGCCGTGGGCTGGCTGCTCCCAGCTCAGGCTGCCCAGGGCCCACCCATGGCCTTGGGCACCTCCAGGGATGGGGCACCCACAGCTCTGGGTGCCCATGATAAAGGACTATTTTTTTGAAACCGATACTCAGCCAGTCCCTAATCCTCACATTGTTTCCCTACCATGACACCTAGGACTAACGATACCATTGCTGCTAGGGCATACATGTGCTTAAAGCAGAGCATGTCCCTCTTTCCAGATGTGAAACCCAAGCAGGTAGATAGTTACCACTTAAGCTTTAACGACCACTTGAAATTTTTAAAGCAATGTGGGAGATTCAGCAAAAACATTTCATTCCCTTCTAATATAGAGGTTTCTACCACTGTTGTCATGTACTAAAAAGCTGATGTCCATTATGGGAGATGGATACCTACATCGCCACGCTGATGGGAGAACAAACTTCTGCAAAGAGAAACCCCGTGACCAACATGCAGCAGCTGTGTGTTCGGTGTCGCATCCCTACCAGCATCCCTCAGGAAGCCAGCAGCCCTCGTCCTGGGCTCTCTGACGGCTGCTTCCTGCAGGGCCGGTGTCCCCGCTCCTTGCCCTGCTTTCTGACTGCGGCAGCATTTGGGCACATCTCCAGGGCTCCCTCAGGAACCCCCTAAGCAGGACATCTCAGCACCTTTCTGGGTCAAACCGTCCTTGGGAACTTCAAGTACCAAACAATACCGAGCCAGAATTAAATATTTAAACGCAGGATTTGTGCGTGCGTGGATGTGGTCTGTGCTCGGTGGTGGCAAGGGACATGGGAATGAAATCCATGTGAATTTGGTTTCTAATCCGAATCCCGGCTTGCTGTGACGCCGGGCAGCTGCAGTTTCTTCCCATGCCTTCAGTCACTGTGCAAGAACAGGGCTTCGTTCTCACCTCAGCCATCTCAGTGGTGAGATCGCATCATGTCTAATGCGCTGTGACACCTTCAGAAAGGAGGCGTGAGGGAAAGGCAGAAACGCTGCTGTAAAAAGCTGGCAGCTTTGTTCCACAGGTTCAAAACGCAGGCAAGTGTGTTTGTAGGAATAAAATAAAAATTATTCCGCAATCAAATGACTTTGTAGTAAACACGTACATGGCAGGAGCTTGAAAGGAATTGGAAATTCAAACCTCGTGCTTAATGCCTGAGATTCAAAGCTTTCCGCGATGTAGCAAATTACAGTAAGATGAGGTTACACTTATTTCTTGAGGCATGCTGTCCTCTAGGGCCATGCTGTTTTTTTAATCGCATATGTCAATAGGAAACGTTCTGAAATGGGAGGTGTTCTCCCGGCAGGGATCAGCACCAAATATGAGCTTCATTGTCTCACCCACCATATATTTTAGGCCTGGAGAGTTTAAAAACTTAGCTAAATCCGGAATGGAAAGTCTGCTTCTTACTCACAAAGGGGATTGCACAATAGTTTGTCGGACAGGCTGCTGTGAACCTGATGTCAGATCAGCAAAAATAGCCACCTCTGCAGCAACTGAGGCAAGATCCAAGCGGCAGAGCAAGGGACTTGTGTTCCGTCCGAGAGAGCCTATGGCGAGCATGAGGCCATGTGTGAAGGCTTGTGCAAGACACGGGATGTTCTGCAGAATGCCAGCTGGTGCCTTCAAAGGAGGAGAGACGACATGGAGGATGTGGGATGAGATTGGCTCACATCGACCTGTTGCAATCACGCTGGGAGCGAGACCCAGACGGGGACCTGTGCTCACCCGCTCCTTGCTTCCTCTCTTCCTCCCCCTTTCTTCCATCCGTCCTGTTGGCAAGGAGCAGAGGTTGGGAAGGTAGAACAGGATTTTCACCACCTTGCCTTCCACCCTCTGCACAGGGTTTGGCATGCATTTCTCTTCCCTCGAGGAAAAGGAGGGCTTGTTCACAAGCCTGTTAAAAAACCCGAAACCTGAGCCTCCCTTTCCCTGGGAAGCAGGAACGTGTCTGCAAGATCTTTGCCTCTCCCGCACAGCTCACAGCGCCTGAGAGCAGCAATGGCCCCAGAGCGCCGTGCTGCAGGGCTGGGAGCTGCTGGGCACCTCTGGCCAGCTGGGAGCTGCTGGGTCCCCAGCAGGATCCTCCTTCTGGTTACGTCGCAGCAGCACTTCCCATTTGCTGCACTGCTTTTAAGCAAAAAGGATTCAGCCATTAGATAGTGGGAAGGCCAGAAGAAACATTTCTGATGCTTCATAAGATCATAGGGTACTTCAGGCTGGAATGGACCACAGAAGACCACCCAGCCTAGCTATGGTGTTGCAGGTTTCAAAAACCATGAAGAAAACAGTGGTATTTTCCCATGTCTACTTGTACAGCTGCCTAGTGGGGCTCTGCCTTATCCAGAACCGACCTCTGCCCAGCACAACTGCGATATTATTTGCCTGGATGCCAGCAGGATGAGCTCGTCACACCTTCCTCACCTGATGCAAAAGATTTCCCTCTTTCAGATGCAGGGTTTATTGGCAGTGTGCTCCCTCACGCACCATCTCCATTGCCATGAGCAGGGCTGATGCGTTTGTACCTGTACAGCAGCCACTGTCCATGCAATAGATCCTGTTTATCCCCTGGTTGTCCACTCCCTGTCCTGCCTGCCCCTCTCCCCACACTGCCCCAACATTTTCTGATTTGAAATGAATGCCCCATTCGTAGCCGGGCAAACCCAGCAATTGTTCTGAGACGCGTCACATCCAAAAGTTCCCATTTCCTGTGCCCTCCTATGCCCTCTATATCCAAAGCTCTGGCCATGCCCATGAGCAGAGAAGCAAAGACGGGACACAGGTCCAGGGCTCATGGTGAGTGGGCGAGATGCTGAGAGCTGCAGGGACACTTGGGCTGGGCTGTGTCCAGCTGCGGGGAACTCCTGGACACAGTCAGTGGCAGAGCAGGATGAGACCTGCGCTGGGAACTGAACTCATCCTTGCACATCCCAGCTCCAGAAGGAAAAGCATTCCCAAATCTCACCTTGTGCTCAGACACCAGCTCTTCCATCTCTCCCAACCCTATAAAACCCAAAGCAAGCTGCAGCCTTGGAGCACCGACCATCACCCATCGCATGCAGCAAGTAATGATGTGCAGGGTTTGCAGTGGTAATCTCGGTGTGCTGGGGAGTTCCCAGCTTCAGCCAGAGCCTCCTGCCCGACTCCGCACAGCCTTTAATTGGAGCTGATTTACGGCATTTTTATTGCTGCCGACAGCCAGCAGTTGGCACAGCAGGCAGCTTCAATATTACTTTTGCATTTGTTGTTGAATCACCAGTTGGAAAGCGATCACGGGGCTTTTTATAGCCATGCTGCTGCCTGCTCACATGAGCATCCTGGCACCCTGACCTTTCTCTGGTCTCCTCATAAATAATTCTTGCCCTTGGGCCAGCGTCCAGGTGTCCATGAGGAGACCCAGATTCTAGTTGGGAGGTGCTCGTCCTCCTCAGTGCCTCCAGGCTCGGCACTGGCTCTGCCATCCCACAGGGATGGGGCTGTGCTTGGGAACAACCCAGCTGGGATCGGAGCCCCAGGTATCCCCAGCTCGGACACGTTCCAGTCCCACCAGCACAGAACAGTGCAGGTCAGGGCCCAAGAAGCACACCCTGGCCGCCTGCATCTCCCATGTCCGGTGGGATCCCATTTCTGTGAGTTATGTCTCTTTCGCTGCATAGTCCTTTCTGTTTGTGCTGATGCATCACTTCCTGGCCATTCAGGCATGAAGGATCTCTGTCATCATCCAGTTCACCACTGTGCAAGGGGCAAGATAAAAGGGGGAAAAGGAGGTCTCTTTCCATTATCACGATGTTTTATCATACCACATTCACGGATCTGGTCTGTATAACACAGCTGGTCTTTATAATCCTCCCCTGCTCCTGTTTTATCTTTGGCTTCAGAGCAGGACAGCTGGGGCTTGCAGATACCAGCATCCTGCTGCTGTCTGGGGCCAGCTGAGAAGCCCTCCCCTGAAGCCCATTGCTGGGTGCAGTGCATTTGGGGTTGCCCCTGGGGATGCTCTGGCCACGTGCAATCCTCCATCACACCCCTATCACAGCAAATCTCAGCCCACATGTGCCAGTTGGACATACTGTGCAGGGAGCTCCCGGCGCAGCCCTGGCAACGAGGTTCACCCTGGGAAGTAGCCCCCAGCCATGATCTAATTCAATTTAATTCAATCCCATTTAATGACTGACTGAACCCTACCCGTTTAATTAGCGAGCCAATACTCAGCTATCAGTGGCCATCGACCCGGGAAGGGTTTGGCTCATCTGCCAAGCCCAGGGCTGGAGAGAGGGGATGGGAAAATCAATCCCTGCTCTGAGTTCCCGGGGGGCAAGGATGAGCAGACCTGGGAGCAGTTAACCCCCAGCACATCACCATGTTGTGAGCTCTGAAAATAGAGCACTGCATGGAAAGCGGGGGAGACAAACACAGGGAAGGGCTGGAAGGGCTTGGGTACCAGCAGATGGCTCGCAGAGGGACTGAAATGCCATTCCTTGGAAGCACTCCCATGGTGTGGCATCGGGGGCTGAAAGCGCACAGCTTCCCAGGAAGCAGAGTGCATCCAGCACGGCCATGCTCCATTCCCATCAGCATCATCATGTTCCCTGATCATCTCCCCATAGCCATAGCCATATCCTCAGTCCTGTGATCATCCCATGATCATCTCAGTCCTCAGATCATTGCATCATCTCCCCATTCCCGCGGCCATCTCCTCATTCACATGACCACCTCCCATCCCTGTGATAATCTCCCCACTCCTCTCATCATCTCCCCATCTCCATGACCGTCTCCTCATTCCTGTGATCTTTCCCCCATCCCCATGACCACCATCCTGCTCCCATGCAGGTATCATTCCCGTTTCTCACCTTGGTGTGGGTGCAGCCCCTGTCAGGCCACAAAGAAACCAGGGTCTAACATACATTCCTCAGAAATTGCTCCCAGCTCAGATATGCAGATGAAGGCCAAACACCATAGGGACAGCGCTTTGCAGAACCTTAGAAAGAAGATAAAGGTGATTTGCAAATGATTTGATGATTTTATATTTAATTGGACTTGTGCCTTTTCTCATCTATTTAAGATGGATGAGATTGGTCTGACTGTCTGAAAAGGCTGTTTGCAAAACAAACACGCGGGCTGTTAATTACCCCAGATATAACCTTGGTCTCCTTTGACTTTGCTGAAGGTGCAGCAGCAAGGGCTGTTCCTGCTGGAGGACGAACCCCACTGCGTTCTGCCAGCTGGGCACAGCTCCTGGTGCGAGTATCCGTGCATCACAGGAGAAATGCAGAGCCCACAGGTGCCATGGATGGGGCTCTTTGCTGTGAGCTGATTCATGAATGGTTATTCCAGAACCAAAATGTCTCATCACTGGGTGGAAGCTAAACCTGATTCTGGGAAAAATAAAATACCCCTTTTTTGCATCGTTCTCTGCTCAGCCTCCACAGATGCCTCCGGGACAGCTTGGCTGAGTCGAGAGATTTTTCAGGGTAAAACCACGTGGAAATGAGCAGAGTGGGAGAGTGCTTTTACAGGGCTGTGTTTAAATAGCGCTCACTGAGAAGTGGAGGCTTTGCGTGGTGCAAACACCGCCTGAGGATGAAACAGCCCAGGAGGGCCTGCAGAGCTCCAGGCTGACAGAAAGCACCGAATCTCAGCCCTGCAGCAGGCAGTGAGACATCCCAGCAGCAAGCACAGAGATGCTGCACCCAGGGACATTGGTACATCAGCGGGGAATGGAGTGACCCTGGCAGACAGAGCCACTAGGGTGGCTCTTCCAGCCCCCAGCCCCCAGCTCCCAGCCCGGGCTCTTGAAGGTACTCAGAGGGGTATTTGGTGTCGGGTCCATCCCCATCCCCCCAGCCTGGGGCCCTCAAACCCTTATTGTCCCCACTGAGGGCATCGGGCTCCCTACTACCTGAGCAGCACCTGGGTGCCAGGAGCACCCCTGCCCCACTCCTCCTCCCACAGCCTCTCCTCCCAGGAATGCAGCGAATGCAAAAGCTGACAGCTGCCCAAACCAGCTTTTACCCTTATATAGTATCTGCTTACACGCTCCCTGCTGAACGCCGGGCTGGAAAAGCCTGATGGTGATGTGGGAAGATAAAGGGCTGCAGCCAGATTGGGGATAAATACTTGTCATTTTCCATTGCTTTGTAAGAGCAGGCAGCGAGGAGCTCAGGGAACCTGCGATTAAACCACATTCCGATCTAATTAACCCCTGCCCGCCTGCTGCCGGCACTGCAAGGGTTAACACTGCTGCATCACGCAGCAAGCTGTCAGCAGGCATTCATTGGGGTGCTGCACGGTGCAGGGCTGCGTGCAAATCACCAGTGACAGTGGGAAGCAGCGGTGTCCTCCATCAGAGCCCCCCACCACACACTGCTCTGCCCCAGCACCTCAGTCTGGCCCGAGCCCTTATGGCATCGCTTCAGGGTCCCTGTGCATTTTGACGACACTCAGCAGAAGCACAAAGCAGAGCTGGGCCTTCCCATGCCCCATCAGCCCCCCAGGCAGGCTGCCCCACTTCCCACTGGTTTTTACTGGGCCGCTCGCTGTGCTTCCAGTGCTGCTGTGGCCAGCCTTGCCCCTGCTGCAGGAACGCCCACCCTGCACCTGGCAGCATCCCTGGTGGGGATCTGCCACGTGCTTGGTTTGGCTCCCTGCATACCCAGCCCCACCACCAATTCCAAACATCCCCTCCATAGGCACAAAAACTGCTCTGGTTTTCATTTCTGCTGAAGACGAACCACAGCCTGCACGCGTAGCGGGGTGAGCGTGTGCAGGCAGGTCAACCACCCAGAGCCATGCACGGAGCTCTGTGCGAATGCATTTGTTATTCCTCCCCATTTCTCTGCATGGAGGTGCTTTCACTGGGGCTGCTCAGCTGTAACCCCCTCCCTGGGTGCACCACAGGTGCTGTGTGCTGGATCTCTGCATTCCTGGCATGCCTGGAATTCCCTGACGCTTAACCTCAGCTCCAAATTTCCTGGATTTATAACATTTGGTTTTAGGTTAATAGCAATGAACTTGTAACATTATTCACCCCAGACTGCTGCTATCCGAGCTGCCCCGTAACTCTGGCTTAATACCGTGCATGGAATACATACATTTGTTACGACTGCCAAAGCTGCCTCAAGAATTTCAGCTCTCTGCTTCTATTAAATCTATTAAACCCGATATCTCAGTAGCTTGGAAAAGATTGCTTTGAATGGGAAATGTTCCCCCACCCACACACACGCTGCTGCTGGATGCGGCCCCGTTGCTCCCCATCAGGATGCTTCCTCCTTAGTGCCATGTCTGCAATTTCCTCCGGGCAAGAGCAGAGTGAAAGCTTTCCTACTGGGAGCAGTTTTGTCCCCAAACCGGTATTTTTTGCCTTTGGTTCCTTTTACAGGAAATGTTTCAAGTTTCAGATTTTTATATAAAAAAAAATAAAACACCACGGAGTGAAATTGTCCCTCAAAGGAGAAACAGAAACTCTCCTGCACCCCATGTCTGCATCCTGCCCCCGGCCCAGCACTGTGAGTGCCATCACACGTCCTTCCGTGCTGTCCTGCCCAGGGCTCAGAGACAGGAGGGTCTCGTTCCCAGCCCTGATGGCCACATGGGGCTGATTGCGTCCAGATGTGTGGTTTTTGCTGCAGTATATTACAGGTCACGAGGCAGCTTGTTGAGGAGCCCCTCTAATGATTTGAAGGGAAGAGGAGTGACTTGCATGGGAGGTTCCCATTAGCCATGGTCACACACCAGCAAAATAAATTGGGGATGAAAGAGCTCCTATCCAACACATCTTGGATCCTGCTTAAAACCCTTCTTGGACAGAGCTGCAACGCCCTGCCTGAGGTCCCTGTCACCACCTTTATCTGAGAGAAGGAAGGCCCAAGATGTGGTTTTGCTGTTATAATTGAAGGCACAGGAGAACTTTTTCCTCCGGAGCCTCCTGTTTGTTCAGACCAAATATCTGGTTTGCCCACCTCCTATCTCCATCCACGCCCAGGCTGCTGCAGAGCCTCTTGATGAGGTTCAGCTGGATCTTTGCACCTTCTCATTGGTGTCTGACCCACTGGAGATCCCACTGTGCCATAGGACCCTCCTCTGCCCCGCAGCCCCATGGGAGCTGACTGTCCCCTGGAGAAGACCCCTGACAGTGGGGCTTGTCCACATCCCCCTGCCATCCCATTTCCAGGCACTCATGAGGGTGGCATGTGGCATGGGAGCTGCTTATCTTGGGGTCCCCCCACCCCATGCACCTAGTTTAAGAGTTTTGAACATTTGACTTCTCCCTCCCTTCATCAGCTCCCATAATCACATTATTTTCTCTTTCTGGATACCTCAGGAAGGAAAGGGGAGGATTTCATGTGCTGGAGGAGCTGGCACTCAACCCCCAGGTAAAATCCAATAGAATAGAGGAGTAAGATCAGGAGACGCAGATTCAGTCT
The DNA here is from genome assembly GCF_002078875.1 of Numida meleagris. NCBI lineage: Eukaryota > Metazoa > Chordata > Aves > Galliformes > Numididae > Numida > Numida meleagris. Next base: position 1,321,960 of record NC_034425.1, read on the forward strand.
GCTCCCCAGATACTCTCCCAGTCTCTGGATTCTTTCTGCATGCAACATTTCCTGGGGCCAGTGTGGTTCGTTGGTTTAGCAAATCTCAACAGATCTCTTTTTTCAGACACTTACTCAATATCTCCCTGAATCCATGAAAACTTTCTGCAGCCACAGTGTCCTTTGGCGAGGAGCTCCCCAGATCCACCAGCCCTCATGGGATGAACTGTGCATTCATCTGTCCCACATTCATCTTCTGCCAGCTCCAGCAAATGGCCCTTAGCTTTTGTAGCAGGGAACAGCAGATCCCCTCCATTTTTGGGAATATTTCTGAGTACTCCAGACCTCTGAGCCACAACCAGTCTAGGCTGAATGTCTCCAAAGGCATCACTTCTATTGCAGATGTCACCCCAGAGTAGCTGAAGGAAGAAATAACTGGAGCTGAGCCATCACCCACTGAAAGGGAAGAGCTTGAGCAACATCTCCAAGTGATGCCATCTCTGTCTCCACCAGTTCTCCTGTATGTGTCCCATTCCTCATCTAGAATGCAGGGGATTCCCTGCAGGAACTAGTGATAGGACAAGAGATAATGGCCTTAAGTTGCACCAGGGGAGGTTCAGGTTGGATGTTAGGAACAATTTCTTCTTGGAGGGAGTGGTTGAGCACTGGCACAGGCTGCCCAGGGAGGTGGTGGAGTCACCGTCCCTGGAAGTGTTCACGAACCATGGAGACATGGCACTGTGGGTCATGAGCTAGTGGCATGGTGGGGGTGGGTTGGGGTTGGCCCTGGTGATCTTAGTAGTCTTTTCCAGCCTTAATGATTCTCTGATTCCTGCTAGCCTCACCCTGCAGCCCTCAGCTCACAACTCCTTCACCCTCAACCCACTGAGGAGCCACTGCTCCAGCAGCTCTCAGGAGAAGGCGTTCCATGTCCCCAGGAGCCGCAGGCAGTTCTGCTGGAACCAGCAGTGAGAGGTCACACACATTCCTCCCTGTCCATAGCCAATGCCTTCCAAATTGACTTTGGGTGTGCAAACACACATCTGGAAGGAGGTTGGCGAGTGATTTCTAAACCTTCCCGTTGCCTTGCTCCCAGCCCAGCCTCACTGGGGTGAGCGGTGCTACCTGACCGGTTTCCATCCCGCTCGGCGGGTTTGGCCGTTGTCTTGCTGGTTGCTGGCGAGACAACTGTATTTTCTGGTTTTACCTGCAGCAGCTTTCATGTGGGATGAGCCTGCTGGCTGATCTGCTTGCACACTGTAGCTCCAACATGGGCTGGGATTGAGGGAGAACACGCAGATCTGTGGTTGTGCAGCTGGAGATAGCCGAGACCTTCTCACTGGTCCCAATCACTGTGTGTCACTGGGAACATGCCATCCAGGTGCCCATAAATCCACAGTCTCCTACTCATGTAGTCCTGGGAGAGCTCTAGAATCTTCCATAGCTGGGACACGAGATGTTCAACCAAAGGACATCTGTGCTGGGGACTCATCAGTGAGCTCCTTGGCAGGGCCCAGGCTCTGCACCAGGGGTGCAAAGGATGACAGGAGACACCATCCCAATCCTGGAGATGCTGTAGGTATCTACTCCCACTGCTAGCCCTGGGACTGCGATGGTGACTTGGAGAGAATCTGCAACAAAGCTGGGAATTGCCTTCAGATCTCCTAAATCCCAGTTCAGTACCTCCACCAGCAGGTCTGCCTTCTGCCAGGCTGTGTCAGCACTACAGAGCGAGGAACGGAGCCCGGAGTCCCAACTCCTGCTCTCCTCTTCTTCTTTCCACCCAGCCGTGATGGTGATGGGCTGGTGGTTGGATTAGATGATCTTAGTGGACTTTTCCAACTTTAATGATTCTGTGATTCTGTTTAGGGACATGGTTTAGAGGGCACGACGGTGATGGGTCAGCTGTTGGACTTGATGATCTGAGTGGTCTTTTCCAACCTTAATAATTCTATGACTCTATTCTATGACTCTGTAAATAAAGGACCAATTAAGGCTGTTACAGTTAACTTGAAAGGACCCTGCAGCACAAATTCATGATCCTAAACATAACCAGTTCCAGTTTAGTAATTAGCACATTTCACTGAGCATCGCAGGTGCATCCTGGGAGCTCTGAAACAAGTACAGGATCAGCAAGAAAAATATCTGGGAGCAGTGGCGGGGATTTCTAACAGCTCCTTGTTTTGCGAACACAACTGGATTATTGCTCTGTGCCTTGCTGGGAATACTGTTACTGGAAGAACTTTGGGAACTGTGGCAAATTCCTCAGCACTCATCTCCTGCTTCAGAAGTGGGGCCCCCCAGAATCACAGGGGCATTCCTGGATCCACTCCAGTGTGAGCGCACAAAACTCACTTCATCGTCCTTGACTCATTTTCTCCTTCTCTAAAGTGGCCGCAGTGTTCCAGTGCCTCAGAGGGATGACAAATATTCACAAAGGATTCCCGAATGAGGAGATAAAATCCCAACTGTCCCCTCCTGTGCACCCAGTCATGCTCAGGTCAGGAACCAGGAGGGAGAAGCATTTTCAGCATCATTTGGGGCCAGCACTCAGCCTGGGGAAGTGCTGCATGCAGAACACGATAAATCACAGCTTTCGCTGAATCCCCCTGGGGGGAAATCTGAAGCGCTTTGTCCAAGCTTGTTGGGTTGTGATACACTGGGAAGGAGCAGACTCGTGTCTTCCAGGAGCTGGAACTCTTCCTCAAACAGAGGCAGCACAGGACATTTGGGTGCTGGGAGCTGATGGCCTTCAGGGAGAGGGGCAGCAGGGGCAGTCCGAAGGCTGTGTGAGCAGCCCCATGTTCACAGGGAAGGAGCATCCCTGGGTGTGCATTTTCCTTTTAAGGGCACCAGGCACAGGCAGCGGGGAGCATTCAGGAGGGGATGGCCACACAGCAGAGGGTCAAATCTCCTCACTTCATCACCCTCTGCTTTTGTCTCTCTCCCCTCCATCTCCCTGTGCTCTGCAACATCTTGGCCATCCTCCCCCAGCATTTCCCATAAATTCCTCTCCCTCCCTGTCCTGCCCCTTCCCAGCCCTCCACAACCTCCTGTTTCAGGTATGTTCAGCATTCCACCAAGCAGGTTCTGCCTGTGGCCTCGGAAGTCCCTGCAGGAGGTGGATCTCTGCCTGCTAACCAGGAACACGTGCTTGCTCCACGGCCCAGCTCTGAGCCAGGGCCGAGCGATAGGTTTGGTTTCATCCTCCCAGCTGTGCAGGAAGAATTGTTTACTTTCCCAGCTCCTTCCCTGGCAGCCCACAGCAGACGTCTGGCGGGAGCACTGCTGCTCGCCTCTTGGAGGGTGATTTCATTGCCAGGCCAGGAATCTGCACTGAGTCCCTCTGCCAAGGGGCAGAGATGCTGCTGGAGGAGGTCCAGCTGATCTGCTGTGCTCCTGAGATGTGCAGGGCGAGAGCTGGGCACCCTCTGCTCCGCCGAGCGGCTTGGAGCTGGGTCTGAGCCCTGTGTGCTGGTGGTCAGCTCGCTGAGGCTGTGCTGAAGGGATGTCCACGCTGTTTGGCAAGGAGGTGAACAGCCCCCAGCACAAACTGCAACACAGAGCAGGTGTGAGAAACCCAGAGTCCCAGAGCTGGCTTTGGGCAAACAATTAAACCCAACCCACAGCAAGCCCTGCGGGTGGATGGGGCTGTGCCTGGCCGTGGCCACAACCCCAGGTCTGCAGGAATGGGGACCCCAGATAGAATGCTGTGCCATCTCTGCTTCTGTGGCACCACAGACAAAGCCCAGACACGCATCTAGGGTTTATGTGGCATCCCATTGCTTTTCAGGGCTGTGTCAGCACACTGAGCAGTTCCTCTAGCTTGGGCTGTCCTTGGGGATGCAGTCAGTGGCAGGGAGGACAAGCAGACAGCACCAGGGCAGGTATTGTCTGTAAGTCAGACCCCAGAGCAGCAGCAGGGTGGATTCAGGAACAGATACAGGCAGTGAATTGAAAGGTACACATGGTGGCACGACGGAGACATTAGATTTGCCATCAAAGACCCATCCCCATGACAAGTTGCATGGTCTGAGCATACAAGTAGATACAAACTGAAAACTACGTGGCTGAGTGTATCACAAGAGTGAATACAACCTGAAAGTAAGCAAAAGAGAAGTGCTGGGAGCAAGGATTTCTCAGCAGAACAGCTGGCTGGAGGGAGAGGAGCTGTAGAGGAGGAGGCTGAAGAGGTCCTGTCCCAACCAAAGAAACAGCCAAGACCACGCAGAGAGGCAGAAGAGCCCCACAGTGCCCAGACCAGCCCCAAAAAAGGGCTGAGGGAAGAGCCAGCATCACCCCGCACTGCACACCCACACAAGGGCGGAGGCGTGCAGAGATCACCGCAGGAAAGCGGCTGACACAACTCTCCACTCACACCCAGCCCCAGCACGCTGCATGTGTAGGAGGAATATTTCCACTGCTTTTAAGGGGCAGCATTCTGGGGGAGCTGACACACGCCAAGTATTTGTACGCTGCGTGCATGAGCTGGGCTCTGGCAGGTGGGCTTGGAAAAACAGGAGCAACCTCACACACAATGAGCTCGGCTCTAGGATGCAACGACCTCGCTGCTGTTAGGGTGGCAGGCAGCACCAGGGGGTGCATGGTGAAATAAAACCATTTATAGTGGGGTTTGGGGCATTTCATTTTATACGAGTGGTGTTTGGAGTTGGAAAGCAGTGGGAGAGGAGCGTGCCTCCATGGGTCTGAGCCAGAACTAGCGAGCTAAGACTCTGTTAAAAAAGAATAATAGTGGAATAAATAACCTAGAATGGAAATAAAGAGCATGAGTGAGAGGTTATTACGAGATACAAAGCAGGGTATGGGATACAGAGAGCCTTGGAGTATGAATGGCGCTGGGAGTTGCATCCCCGTCCCAGTGGCTTGGTGTGCAGCAGGCATGGGCTTCAGCCTGCCCCAAAGTGCAGTAAACTCATCTCATTCCTCAGGAGATACGAGACGGGCACAAAACTGCAAAGGAACGCAGGCTGGAGGATGTCTGCTGGAGAGTGAAGGCCTCACTGCTCACTGCCGAGCACCGGGAGCCCAGTGTGGGGCAGGAACCCCATGCACAGAGGTCCCACCTGGGAAGCAGGGACCCAACAAAGCTCCACGTGCAAGGAGCAGAAGAGCAACCCTAGGGGGGAGTTCCCCTGCCAGCCCCACATTCAGGCTGTGGCGGTGAAACCCACGGCTTCCAGCAGGAATGACAGCAGCACCGAGATGTCCAAGCATTTGGTGTTTTCCTTTGGTCCTCACAAGCCACCAGTCCCAGCACACCAGTACCCACCATGGTTGAACCATTGAAGGGAACGATGCGGTGCTGGAGCGCCGACATTTCCAGAGAAGGAAAAACTGGCTCAAATATTTCCCACCTTCATTTACAGGAAGCCGATTTAATGAAACCTGCCTTGACAAACTGCCCCCGCAAGGCTGCAGAAATACCTTTTCCATCTGCAAACGGGCTGTCAGCGGGAGAAGACTGAATGGTTTCCAACGCACCTCAAGAGCATTTGATAAAAATGCGTGGGAGCAAAGTCCAGAGCTTGAACTAATACTTCTCCGCGGGATCAAAAAGCCTTGTCTGGACTCCAGCAGGACATGGACCGCGTGCCAGAGCTACTGCTGGATGCGGACGGCGGGGAGCTGCGGCCGCACGGCCCTCGTGTTGAGCAGGGGCTCTTTGTACCCGGCAGGGTGTTGTTCAAAGGTTAGTGATTCATAAGGCAAAAATAAATTTAAAGGATGCGCGGTATCGCTTCCACGCTGGAAAAGAGAAGATAAAGGGCCACAACGTTTTAAACGGGGCTCCATAGATAGGGAGGGATGTGAGGGCTTGTTGCTTGTGCCAAAAATAGAGTGCATGAGGGAAAAGAGCCATTGTCTCCAGGAGCAAAGTAGCACAGATTTATTTGCGCTGCCTAGAAAAACAAACCCAAAAGACGACCTTGTCATGGCTCTTTGTTCTCAGGTGTCTCACACAGCCTCCCCAGATCCACCGCAGCTGCTGAGGATGCAAATGAAACACATTCTGCTGGATGTGGCTCACCTGCCCTGCCAGGGGCACAACCATGCTAATACATTTAAGCAAATTACAGTGAAAGGTGGAAATGGAAACGTAACACCTCATCTTCATAAACGGATGCCAAGTGAGGAACCAGGCAGCGGTCTGTGCGGGGAAATCGCACAGTGGCCCCAGCGATGGCAGCATCCATCTGCTGGTGGATGTTACCAGCACCTGGTGCTGTGGGGGCACGGAGGCTGCAAGCTGCCAACAGAGGCAAGCCAAGGTTTGCCACTGCTCGGTGAAAGTATCTCTGCTTGTATCTACCCGGGGACAATGACATCTGCCTGGAGGCGGTTGTAGGAGGCAGCCTGCCTTCGGTTCTGTGGGGAAATGACACAGAAAATTATCTGAAAAGTTCTGCAAATCAGAGAAAGGGCCACTGGGGGCATTTCATTCAGGACGCAGCTGGCAAGAGTCACAAGCGTTTGGGTGGAATGGATGGAGAGCTGCTGGGCATGGGGGATGGAGCGCGATGGGTGGATGGACGTCTGCTGGACTACAGGCAGGGCCGGCAGCCTAGAGGTGATAAGCAGGTCCCTGTGACAGAGATCCCCCGTGGGCACTATGCCTGGACTCATCTGGACTTGCTGCAGCTGTGGATCTGCTACGTGAACGTTGTTCACAAACTGGGACATGGGGAACACCAACTTCCACTGGTTCTGGCCAAGACGTGCCTCTTTTTGTCACTCCAAATCTCGCCATGTGAACAGAGGTGGAAGAAACACCCAGGCGCCGACCCAAGGGATGCTGTAATTCACCATTGCAACATCCACCCAGGCGGTGCTGGCTGCTGGTACCTGCATGCCCTGAGCGGGATGGACCCGGCAGGGTGAGGGATGTGCAAGAGCTGCCTCAGCCCTGGGTGGGCAGTGGGAGACCATGGCTGGCCTTCACCTGAGACACTGCAGAATGGCAGACATCAACGTGCTTTTCTTTTCATTACTCTGGCCCAGCCAGATGGGCCAGTGAACACACTCCCCAGCCCTGCACCTGTGGATGGGCAAGGGTTTGGGCTGCTTGACAGAGCCCAGGGACTTGTCCATGGGGACAATAGGAGATGCCTCTGCGCACCAGGACCTGTGCACCCAGCCCAACTTCTCCTCCTCTGGGCTGGAATGATGCTAAAGGGAGACCTGCTGCAACCAGGACACCACAAAAGCCCTGACGAGTGCAGTATCGTGAGGCTTGTGCAAATATTTTGATTAGCTTCTCCTTGAATCTAGATGAAGGGGAGATTTTTATCACATTTACTGACAAAACAGCTCTTTTTTATTGTTTGTTTTCCAGGAGGGAAGAGGAGGCTGCCTAACTGCTGAAGGAGGATTCCTGGAGTGATCTAATAGCAGATGAAAGCAGCCAGATAGGAGCTGCTGCTCCCCGGGAAAGAATGGATCTCACTGCTGGGGCTGCAAATATAGCAAGGTCTGAGGGACATTGTGTGCCACTGGGATGAGTGTAATGGCAGGAGGAGTTAAGGGGAAAAACAACAGCTCTGGGCACCTGGTTTCTCCACTGCGGTGTGGATTTGTCCCAGCACAAGCTGTCCCTACCTGCTGTGGGACCAAGCCACTACCAAGAGCATCCTCTCCGTGCCAGAAGTTGGGTTGGCAGCATCCCTCCAACTGCCCCTGCTGGATGCTATGGGCTGAGGGTTTCAGTTGGGTCTCTGGAGACCTGGGTCAATCTCAGACTGTGACACCTTGTTAAAACATGATCTGTGTGGGTCCCTCCCAGCTCAGGGTATTCTGTGATTCTGTGATTGCTGGTAAATTGATTGTCCACTGGTGAAGACCCTGTTCCTTGTCACTTGGCTGCCCATGAAGTTGCCCCAGTGGTGCTCCATGATGGAGCCCACCCACACTGCCAGTTGTGTGACCAAGATGTGTCAGCTCCAGTGGCCCGTGATGACACCTGCCACCCCCCCCTCTGCGTCCCACAGGTCTGGGAATGCACCGGGTCATTGCGGAGCTGCCGCCCACAGCCCACAAGCAGCGTGCAGGGCCCTGTTGCAGTCTCCTGATCTGAAGTCCTGATTTATGACACCAGCCCTGCCTGTCAACAGATCGGTTCAGATAGCGGGCAGCTAACAAGCTTCTCTGCACGCTGATTAGGCATGCTTGTCAGCCAGTGCCTGCGCAATGGCTATCACAACTATGCCATGATTGGGACCACACCTCTTGATCCACAACCCCCATCAAAACCAAGGAACTGCAGAGCTGTGGCACAAAGACAAATATCTTGGTGCCAGCACAATCTGCAAAGCTATTGTTTGCATCACGGTGAACCACGGCAGCCCCCAGAATGGGAAAAAACCCCACCAGACAGGGTTCCTCCCACCACCGTGCCTCCTGCGGCTGCCCCGTCCCCGCTCCCCCCCACCAAGACAAGAATGCAGCCTTGCAAAACCAAGGAGAGAACAAAGCAGAAAAGAGCAGTTTTGTATTATTTTCTTTTTTTTTTTTCTGGGCCATTTTGAATTAATTAAGGAATGTGATCTAAACTATAAATACCCTCCTTCACGTATGATTTATGGCCTGTTTGTTCTGGATTGGTATGTGCTTAATCTCTAATTGTAAGCCCACCATCTGTTTTTATTGATCTGCTTGCCAGGAGAGTTATTGCTCTCCTTGGCCTTATATGGGAAAATTAGGTATGTGGTGAGCAAGCCAGCTCCGGGGCTGCTCTTACGTCAGCCTTGGAGCTGCTCGGGATCGCACTGCTGCGTCTCTCCCTTTACCGTGTGAAACTGGAACTTCTGGGTCCGCCCGAGCCCCGTTACTTGCAGGAGCATCTCCCTCTGTGCCAATCTCCCAAAAAAAAGCCAACACGAGAGAAGAAGAAGCTTTTGGCATGGCCTTGGTGTTTTTGGCTATAAATCAGGCTGCCGCCAACTCACTTCGGGTACTTTCAATGGTGGGAGTGTCTCCCTGAGAAAACAGCCTGGATTTATTCATTAAACCTCAGGGATTCGGTTGCATTATTAACTGGCAAGATGATAGTGCCCGAGCCCAGCCCGTGTGCTCTGCACTACGGCGGGGAGTGCTGTAAATACATCCTCACATTGTGGGTCGGAGCAGGGGGGGAAGGAGGACAACTTCCAGCAACATTTGCAGGCTTAAAAGAAGGCTGTGGGTTTGAAGAAAGAAATGCCATTTATTTGCAAAGCAGTAAATTGGTGGAAGGCAGCAAAGGCGTCCAAAGGGAAGGGATCCCATTCCTGTCTGCCAGCTGATCCCAGCAGCTCTCAGACCCTACTGGGCTGAGACTGGGAGCCCTGAGGAAGAGTGGGATAGGTTACCCCCCCTCAGAGAGTGTTTTGGGTTTTGGGATGGGTGAAAAGGGAAGAGGTGAATGGAGAGAGCAGCTGAGGTTGCATGGCTGCTGGGGAAAGAAGGTATTGCCCTTGGAGGTGGCTTGTTGGAAAAGAAATGGGGCTTAGCTTGGGGAAAGCAGGTGTGAAGCTACAGCATGGGGATGTGGGTCTGGGGAGAAGCTGGGTTTCCCATTTTCATCACAAAGCTGGTGTTCCCTTCCTTTCCCGTGTGTCCCCCCCTTCCCTTCCCTTCCCTTCCCTTCCCTTCCCTTCCCTTCCCTTCCCTTCCCT
>NC_034425.1:1331829-1333056 GCF_002078875.1 Numida meleagris
TTCCCTTCCCTTCCCTTCCCTTCCCTTCCCTTCCCTTCCCTTCCCTTCCCTTCCTTTCCATTACTGAATAGCCTGTGCTATTTGGTATCACAAAGACAAAATCATGGGGAAAACTCTTGAAATGCTCAGCTCATCCCCATACACCTTTCAGATACCTATGCTGTCTGGCCATCAACTGTCTCCATGTGGCTTGGCAGCCATTGCACTGTCCATCCAACCATCTGACCAGGCTGCCATATTGCAGATGCTGTTCCTAGTTCTGTGATTGTCAGTGGGCTGGGTTGAACATGGGATGCTCTGCCCCTCGTGAACATCTGCGTGGGGAGGTGGGATGTAGGGGACCATGTTGACCCCAGCACCCTCTAGGGATGAGGGGTTGGCTCTGCTTGCACCTTGTACCCCATTCTGCAGGGGTGTGCCCAGGGATGCGCAACCACGGGCGTCCCTGGGGAGGTTCCCACTTTGCTATGGGTGTCCAAAGTGGCATGGGGACAAAATGCCCCCTAAATGCACTTACATTTAGGAAGGAACTCATAATCTGCTCACTCCCCTGCAATGCCCCATGGTTATTATTGTAAGCTGTTCCCCCAGTTCCAAGCCCTGGTCTGGAGATCCCCATTCCCAGACTGACTGATGTCCGCGATGACAGAATTTCTGCCATTGAGCAAATTAACTTCCCATGAGATTGTGGTCTCATATATAAATATAAAACTGACACATTTTTACTCAGCTGAAAATAAAATATCTCCAGCTCCAGTTTGCACGAGATAACGTTTCCAACAGATAAGGCGGCAGCTGGAGCGCGAGTTGCCGTGCGGCTCCCATTTTTCCCACAGATCCCCAGCAATGTTTGCTGGCCTGGCTGTGCAACATCAGCTTTTGATTAGCGCCAGTCGGCATCAGTGCTTCTCTGTGCTCTGCTTCACCTCACCCCACACCTGCCTCTCCTGTATGAGCAGGGGAGTAGAGGGGATGCGAGCAGGGCTGGCATTGTGGCTCAGTGCCTGCAGTGACCAGGCTGTATTTGGAAGCTGATCTCAGGGCCCTGGAGCCCTAGAGACCTTAGCACATGCAGCAGAAATGAATGCATTTTGATCCAGAGATCCTGACCTCAGACCTTATAAATAACCCAACCAGGGCCATGCAGAGTGCCTAAAAGAACTTCACTCCTCTGCTCCCAGAGAAGTCCTCTCCTCTCCTCTCCTCTCCTCTCCTCTCCTCTCCTCT
>NC_034425.1:1333924-1338934 GCF_002078875.1 Numida meleagris
TCCCTTCCCTTCCCTTCCCTTCCCTTCCCTTCCCTTCCCTTCCCTTCACTTCACTTCACTTCACTTCACTTCACTTCCCATCCCACCACATCCTACCCAATCCCATCACATGCCATCCCAGACAATCCCATCATATCCCACCCCACCCCATCCCATCCCACCACATCTCTGCTCCCTGCAGTGATATGAGCAGAGGAGGAACCCACTCTGAAAAGTGGGACCTGGTCTGGACACACCAAGCAGATGAGATCCTTGTGTCTTGGCACTCTTGTACGCATACTGAAGTGATGTAGCCAGGTGCCTGGGTGAGGGCCACTCCAACCAAAATGTGGGTGGGAGAGCATGGGGCAAAGCAAGAGGAATCTGCTTAGGAGGGAGTCACTCTGGAGGTATGGAGCCAGCAGGTCTCCAGCTCGGGTACAAACGTGCTGTGGGAGGAATTCACCTTTTGTCCTCTCGGTTGTCTCAGTGGAGGTGTTGCAAGGTCCTTAGTCCCAGCATGCTGCCAGCAGACGCCCACCTCATGGGGCTGCGCCCATCCCAGCAGGATGCTCCTCATACCTCCCACTGGGCTGGCCCTGCTGAGAGCACGCAACTCCTTGCTAATGAGGAGCCCTTGGAGGAGCCTCGGTGCAGGGCCTGTCCCCACATCGTGGGGCAGAGCTGAAGCCCTGGCAGGTGCCCCAGGATGTGGGGTTTGGTGGCCAATGCCACTCAGTGCCAGCCAGAGGAGGGGCAGACACTCCGTCTTGTAGTGTCCCAAAGCAGTGGTACTGGTGGACCTAAACCAGTGCATGCAGGAGGTCAGACAAAGGGGTTTGGTGGCATTTCCTGGTCCTAAACTCCCTGAATAGGAAAAACACTCCACCTCCAGGAGTTCAGCAGCTAAATCATCTATAAATCCCAACTGTCATTCATGTCTGCTCTGCACTCTCCAGTGGACCAAGCTTTGCAGAAAACTTTAAGGTCCCTTCCAGCCTAAGCCATTCTATGATTCTACAAAAACAGAAGAGCTCTTTCCTCCAAAGGTTTGTGGCTTGGATGCAGAGGGGACCCCAGGAATGTGGGGGCTGCACAAATCTGCTGCAGGCAATCACACACCAGCGCGGGTTGCAAATCCTTTGGGGTGCACATGGGGCTGCAACCTGGCCTTGAAAGCAGACAGAGCTCATCTTTCATCTGATTCCTGTAAGGCTTTTCTCATCGCAGATACATCTCACTTCCATTTGGGTTTAATTACTCTGATTTCGACAATGCGAGTACTTTCTAAATACTTCCCCCTCTCCCCCTCCCCCAAATTGCCCAGGAAAGGCTGTTTCTGTCACTTGCTATTAATCATGTCTTCAGAGTTAAAGTGGAAGAAGTTCTGGATTTTTTATCATGGAAATCAGAAAAAAAATAGAAACAACCTCAAATGATTGTTATTTCCTTGCAATAAAACATTAAATTCAGAAAAAGAACTTGAGCAAGGGAGAACTGCTTTGGAAACGTTTGCAAAAACTCTTATCAAGAGGCTGAAGCTATGAGGCTGTCCTGCTGCCTCTCTGCCCGCCTGTTTGCTGTCCTACCAGCTGGAATATCCTGACCACTTCCTACTGGTCTTAACAGAGACATTAAAACGTCAAAAATGTTTTATTCTTACAAGAAAATCTGGGAAAGAAGAGAGCCCCACGCTTGGGCTGCCACCAAGAGGAAACCTCCAGCGTGGGCTCAGCCCCACTGCCAGGCACCAGAAATGAATCGCATCGCAGGGGTTGTTTGGGGAGAGCCCTGTCCAGGGGCTCTGAGCACTGATGGAGGTGGGGGTGTCCCTGCTCAGTGCATGGGGTGGGACCAGGTGGCCTTTAGGGGTCCCTTCCAACTCCAGCCATCCTATAAAGCCCTGGAGATCAGTGGGACTGCGGGAGTTGGGGGTGGGACTTGGAGCCCCAGGATGTGCTCGGTGGGTCTGAACGCACAATGCCAAACTTGCCCTTGTTTAGAGCACTCTGCTCACAAAGCTCATGCATACTTAGACAGGAGAGCAGGGTTCATTGCAACATCCTCCACATTTGGAGTGAGGCTTGAACGCTTCAATCTCCCTCTGATAACACTGTCCAGGAAATGACAAAGCCTTTGCAAAACCAGCGCAATGGATCTTGGCTGGGTGAACCTCGGGTTGTTGCACAGATTTTTTTTCTGTGGCTTTGCTGAATCACAGCAAAACCCCACAACATCCCACCACGGCTCTTCTCACCTCTCTGACACTTCTGCCACCACCTTTTCCACTGCAGCAGATCCCAAGGCTCAGTTACACCCAGGTTTTCCCCACACTGGAGGAATCTGATTTTGATGTCGCTGCTTCCAAGTTTATTAAGTGACAGCCCGCTGGTTTTAGAAAGAAGCTCCCCCCAAAACGCAGTCCTTTTACCCGTGGGCTGCTGGCTGCTATTTCTGCAGTGACCTCCATAGCGTAAAGCTTTCTCCTGCAGCCAAACTCATACTCATCCATCCCCTCTGTTTCTGCAGTCCTCTGCCTACCAAGGCAGAGAAATCTGCTGCACGGCTTTGGGGTGGGCTGCCAGCTCCTTTTGTACCCACTGTCCTAAGTGCAAGCACTGAGTACAGACTTCTCTGCACTGAGCTGGAGAAAGAAAACACTGGTGTTCTTCCAGAGGTCGGTGAGTAAATATTTATCTGCTGTTAATTTTTGGTACCGAAGGTATTTTATGGGTTTAGAACTTCTGAAACAGAAAATTAGGAGGCTCAGTGCTAAACGGAGAGCAGGCACCGGGCGAGGTTAGACTTAAAAGAAATCCGCATCAGATTTATTAGGATTAGATGTGTTAGGATTTGCTTTACACCACGTTCAAAGGAATCTCCAGAGATCATTGTATTCTCCCAGCTACATCTGCCACAGTGCCGCTCTGCTTTGTCCTTCCCCAGCATCTGTATTTCCCATCCTCCCTCAAACCACCGACACACGCCAGCAACGCCCTCATCTGAGTGCTTGGTTCTGGAAACCTGTGTGCAGAGCGCTGAGACACAGGAATTCCTGGTGGGGAAGCAGGAGGGGCCGCCAGGTCCTATCAGCCACCCATCGCTGGGGCATGTGCAGCCGATGCTGATTTCCTCCAGGACTGCTGCACATCAGCCTGGGTGAAGCAGCTCATTAAAAGCAGTTAATTGCTGCAGTCAGTTGTGACATGAATTTTTCAAGGTTAATTTAGCTGGGCGCCACGAATCTTCCGTTTGTTTCCAAAGAAGGTGAATCTTGCACGCCAGGCAGCCACCCCTGTGCTGCATCTCCCCCAGGTCGGGGGGTGCATCCGGAGCATCCTCGGGGAGCGCTAAGAGGGATCTGCCAAGGGGAAGCCAGGCCCAGAGGATGCCAGGCAGTGGTAGCAAAGCATTGTGCTCGATGTGTGCAGCGGCTTTGCTTTGTTGCTTCTGGAAGATGACTTCTGAGACCCCAATTGCACCAAATCCTGGGGCGGAGTTAGGGCACTGGGGGCATCCCAAAGCCCAGCACTCCCAGATCTGAGCCATGGCCAAGGAGAAGGTGTGCAGTGCTGGAGAGGAGCCCGTGCTGGGGCTCATCCCACCTGAGCCAGGGCTCCCGGCGCCCACCGCAGGCGGGGAAGGGAAACGGGCTGTTTAATGAACAGATCCTGTGTTTATGGAGAACCCGCCAGCCATGACAGTCCAGATGTTTCCTGTCTCTCCGCATCTGCAAACACCCATTTGCTGGATAAAAGTGGTTCCCAGCACGAAGCTGTGCACTGGGGCTTCAGTTCTACAGCCCAAGGCGGTGGTGGACCCCCAGCATGTGGGACGTGTGCAGGTCCCTACGGGCACAGCCCTGCGGGGTCGGTGTCTGTCTGTGGCTGGGTCCGGGAGCAAAGCACAGTGCTGGGCCAGGTTGGGCCAGGGCCATGCAGGACGTGGTGCTCTGCAGGGAGGCAGGGAGAGCCCAGGTGGAGCAGGACAGGAGGATGCAGCCCCGCTCACTGCCCACCCCTGCTGAGTCTCTGACCTGCCCCCAGCACTGGACCCCTGGAGTCTGGTGTTGCTGTCTCTTTCGGTTCAAAACTGGTTAGGAAGCAGACAGGGGCCAGGTTCAGCTCCCCTGCTGTCAGAGGACAACCTCCAAGCAAGGCTGGGTGAGAACTTCTTTTCTTTGCCTGAGCAAGCCTGGGTGCAGCAGACACCAGAGGGCTGTACAGGCACAAGGCAATGCTACTGGGAAACTGAGGACGGCCTGGCTGTAGCCCAGCATCCCAGAGGCTGTGCTAAGTGGGGCTCCTGGGAGCTGCTCCTTTCCTCTGGGATGAATCACATGAACAGATTCAACCGGTTCTCCAGACTCAGGACCAGAACAATGACCTCCTCTCTTGCTGCTCTCCAGTATTCCTCAGTGACATGCATGGAGCCTCGTGGGGACTGCAGGAGTGCAGGGAACACGGATGGGACCATGGCACAAGACACTCAGAAGCCGTCTCCTCAGAGGAAGGGCACTGGGAGAGGTTTGCTTTTAACCAGTGCAATATCATCAATTTCCTCTAAGGGGAAACATTTGAGAAGTCTTGTGGCAAAAACGTCCTATTTTCATCCCAGTTCACAATGCCAAATGAGCAGGACTCCAAGTGGAGTGGAAACACTGACTGCTTTGCTTTGCTTTGCAGTTTAATAGAAAAACCCAGCGCTTTCCCCTTGCCTTTTCCTTTCCCATCCTGCCAGCTTTCCAGGAGTCTGAAGCAGTTTTGGAGCCTGTGATGGATTTTCCCCTCTCTGCTAAAGGTTCTCACCATCTCCACCACTCAACCCAGCACACAGGCCCCTCATGTTGCCTCTTCCCAAGGCCTCTCACTTTCTTGGGCCTGTTGCCACCTGGGCTCTACCCAAGTCACAGAGCTGTGGCAAAACAGAGCCCTTTTGGGATGGGATGGGATGGGATGGGATGGGATGGGATGGGATGGGATGGGATGGGATGGCAGGGGATGGGATGGCAGGGGATGGGATGGCAGGGGA
>NC_034425.1:1339014-1370303 GCF_002078875.1 Numida meleagris
GATGGCAGGGGATGAGGTGGGATGGCAGGGGATGAGGTGGGATGGCAGGGGATGAGGTGGGATGGCAGGGGATGGGATGGCAGGGGATGGGATGGGATGGGATGGGATGGGATGGGATGGGATGGGATGGGATGGGATGGGATGGGATGCAATGGGATGCAATGGGATGGGATGGGATGCGATGGGATGGGATGCGATGGGATGCGATGGGATGGGATGCGATGGGATGGGATGGCTATGGTTCATCTCCCATTAATGAAGCCCTGCAGCAGGCAGTGTCTGGACATGACCTCATGGGGCTGTCCTGTGCAATTTCTACAACTCACCACGCCAGGAGCAAATATTTCATCTGGTGGCTCATGCACTGCAATGCTGGGGCAAGTTCTGGGTATGGATCCCCAGGGAGGATTTCTACCTGAGCTCATTCATGATGAGCGTTCTTCCTGCCAGCATGGAAACATGGAATTAAATTCACTCTCTGCAGACCGAGCAAGTGAGCTGGTCTCCTCAGAAGCAGGAATGCCATCTCACCCTGCACAGCACCATCAGTCCCAGCTAACCACCTGGCTGAGGGGAGGCTGGTGTGCCCTCAGTGGACATGGCTACCACACTGCTCCATGCCTGGACCCCAGGAGGGTACAGGGATAGACACTGAGAGCAGGGAACCCCTTCCACAGTGCCACAGGAGTTGTGTTGGGTGTTTAGTGTTTCAAGCTGTGGTTGAGCTCAGATAAGCTTGCCCTTCATTCCATGCTCCAAATCCCTGCTCCTCTGTCTCTGCAGGGCACCCAGGGACTGGGCAGAGATACAGGGCTGTCCTTGCCCCTTCCTGCCCCAGGTGACATTCTCACTGTGGGGTCCTTCCCTCTGGGGTGACACCGCTGGCTCCAGGACTGCAGTGGGGCTGTGCTGGGCACCCAGAGCTACAAACCCTGATTGGGTGCTCCCTTGCCTTCAGGATTGCACCCTAAGTCACTTCTACCACCCAAGCTGTGGGACAGCCTTTATGGTCCCCACCCCTCTCTGCTGTTTGTCTGTCCATCCATCTGTCCTGGCGGCAGGAAGAGGCACTCAGCACCCTCCCCTGGAACACCATGCTGGACACAGAGGATGCCCCAAATGCCCTAAATCCAAGGGAGGTAAAAAATTCAAGGGGATGGAAGCCAAAACCGGACAATTTAGCCACTGTTGCTGGAGCTTGCTCAGAGCCAGCTCTCCACGCCGGTGGGCACGGATTTGGCCCCCACCTTCATTTCCCAGCCGGGGCCGTGCAAACAAACACGCTGTGATGGGTCAGGGCTCTGCCAATGCACCCCTAACAAAAAGGGGGGTCAACTCCAGAGCGAAGGCAAAGTGAGCAGGAGGGAGGGGGTCGGGAGGGAGAGACAAAGGCGCGAGCTGAGGTCTGGCAGAGAGAGTGCTGTGCTGGGAAAATCCTCTGATTTATTGCAAGAGGTTTGGCAGCTTGAGGCAAGTGGGGAGCACAGCCCCGAGCAGCATTTTAGGAAGTGGCCGCTCCGTGAGCCCCTTCCCCAGGCACATTCCTGCAGGATGGGAATGCAGGAACCTCGGGGCTGCCCCGCTCCCTCCAGCTGTCCCATGAGGACACCAGTGATGGGCACAAGGTGCCACGCAAGTGCCCATGGTTGCTCCAGAACGGAGGTGTTTGGTTGGGGCTGTGCAGAGGCTGTTCCATCCCACAATGGCCAAGGGACATCTGCTGGAAGAAAGCCACCAAGCAGGGTTCAACGGCCACGCCGTGTTCATGGTCGGGATGAGCACACTTGAACCATCCTCTTCCAAAACAGAGGCTTCACAGCTCTTTAGGCTTCTGCTCTGGGGGTGACTCAAAGCCAGGCAGGGCTGCAGGACACAGGCACAGCTCTCCTCCACCCCAGGACTCGCAGAGACCCTTGCTCTGGCCCTGGTCTTCCTGCCAGTCCAGGCCTCTTCCAAAAAAAGTTTTTTTGAAGAACTGAACTGGGCTTCTCAGGGAAATGAGAACACTGATTCCTGCTTATTGCCACATCCCTGCTTACAGACATAGAATCCTTCTGGCTCTTCATACTCCTGCTGACCCTCGGAGTGGGCTCCCAGCTCCGGCAGAGATGGTTCTGTGGGCATTTGGGCTCAGCACCTTCTGAAACATGGACAGTGGGTTCTGTGTCACCAGATGGGCTCCCAACATCAGTGGGAGTTTGCTGAAGGTGTGATCTGAGGAGCATGGTCTCTTGGGTGTGGTGCCTTGGGTAGGAATGGGTTCTGCTCCAGCTGGGGAAGTTGCTCCCCAGTGTAGAGTGATGCTGGGACCTGCTGGGACCTCACACCCTGGGGCTATGGGGTCCAATCACCTGCCCCTGGAGCAACTTACTGCCCAGTTTGGAGAGATGAGCAGGAGCATGGAGCTGCCTGCCCAAGAGAGACAAGTATTTTTCCCCTGCCTCTATCCCTGGGTCACTCCCAGCTCTCACAACAGGCTCAGCACTTTGGAAGCAGAATTTAGCCACAGCCCAGAACGTGTTACTGAAAAAGCAAACAGCAAACACATTCTTCTCTTGAATTCCTGGCCTCCTTCTGCCCCTGACCTCCTGGGCAGGCCCTGGCAGCATGGGTTGGCTTGCTTTCCTTCAGCCTCTGCACTTGCAAGGTCCCACCCCGGTGTGTGCACAGCCTCCCAGGGTGGCCGAGGGCTGCTCGTGCAGCATCAGGTAGGTCTTGCTTCTCCATTTAAAGGCATGGTGAGACACGAACCATGCTCATCTGCACTTTGTTCCTAGGCAAGTTCCCTCCTGGCCAGCTTTGCAGCTTGCTCTTAAGGATTCAGAAGGCTTTGGGGATTTCACACTATACTGCTGAGTCTTGGTGCTCTGCTCCTCAGCTTGAAAACACTGGTCTGCTAACTTCTTTGCATCACCTCTTCCTCCTCATGAGAGCCTTTGCTAAGATCAGAGTGTGCTAGGAATAAGTCCCCTGTAGCCCCTCCAGCAACCCCATGGACTGAAAGCAAAAGCAACTTCCAGGCAGCATCAGCCCAGGGCTCCATATCTGCCCTGCTCCTGGCAAAAGCTGGAGGGGAAATGTTGGCTGCACCTCTGGGTCTGGCTCCTCCAGAGCTCCGCGGAGCAGGGTCAGGCCCCCACTCTTCCCTTGGCCTCAGCCCAGCCCAGAGCAGTGCTGAGCAACGTGCAGAGCTCCTCGTGCCTCATCCTGGCCAGACTTTTACGACTGGCTGGAGACTTGGGCTTGTTCTGAACTCTTCTACCCTGTGCATAGTTTGCATTTCCTTACTGTGAATCAGGATGTGCCGAACTGTGTGGGACAGCTCCTCCTTTTGCTCCCTGAGGCTTCTCTAGGCAGCACAGCACCTCCAGCAGTGGTGCCCATGGCGCTGCTCACAGTGATGGGCCGCGAGGAAGTGTCTATGGGATGAGGCACTGGACACGGACTGGGTATGGGTGTGCTGAGCAGGCTGGGTTCTCCCAGCCTTGTCCTTTCTATCAAGCTGAGGATCAGCACTCAGCACTGGCCATGTCATCTCCTTTGGCTCCCTAGCATGGGAAACGCTTTGTTTTCGGGCAGGATTTCAAGAGCTCGCATCTCCCAGGCATGTCTGTCCCAATGGAGCGTGGCTGAAGAGGGCAGGAGCCGGGAGCTGTGGGGAGCCCCTGGCTGGGGGCCTGGCCATGGCTTCCAGTATGGCCCTTGATTTATTTATCGAGTGCAGGGATCTGAAATGTAGAGGCAGCCGCCAGCAAGGGCTCAGGATCCTCACAGCCCTGTGAGACCCCAGTCCCAAGGCTGCTGGAGTTCAGTAGAAGACAAAGCACGGAGCCCAGGGCAGCTCTGCAACATCAGCTCGTGTCCTGGCACAATGGATGGGGCTACTTGCCCACAACTTGCACAGTTTCCCTCTCTGCCCCAGGGACAGGCACCCAGAGGCCAGAGCTGCTGATGGATGATTGGGATACCAACCAGACTTCCACCCCAGGAGCTGGTGGCATCCTTGGGGCCAGTGGGTGTGTAACAGGTGGTGTAGGGAAGCTGCTGTGCTGCCTCAGGCCAGAGATCCCACCAGGGCTGTGAGTGAACTGTTCCAAGAGAAGAGGTTCCCATCCCTTCCCAGAGATGCTCTTGCCACAGATCTCACAGTGCACTCCCAGCTCCAGGGGATCCTCCAGGCTACCCAGTCTGGGCAACCCCCTGTGTCAGTTCATTTTCATGGAGCTGTGGGGTTCGAGGGCAATCTTTTTGGGAAGGATGAGGCGATAAAAAGGAGAAGAGAGGGTGGAAAATTAATCTGCCAGTGTAGTGTGAGGAACCAAGATAGAGGATCCCTGAGCCCCAAGAGATCGAAGAGACCTGTACATGGGAATCACAGCCCTATTTTAGGGGTTGGTGCCAGACCCTTCTTAGGATCCCCCATATCCCAGGGGCAGCCTGGGTGCCTCTGTGCCAAGGTTCCTGGGGAGCAATAGTGAGCTCTGGGGACTTCAGAAAGAGAGGAGGAGGGGAAGGAAAGGAACTAGAGGGCTGCAGGAGCTGCAGCCTTATGTCACAACCATGTCCTGCTTTGCACCAGAGATCTTGCGCTCGCTTCGCGCTTTGTCCCTGCAGACCAGCTCTGCTCTGCCAGTGCTCCCTGCAGCAGGGTGTGTGTGAGATGCTGGGGCTGGGGTGGAGGATGCAGCCATGCACCTGGCTCTCAGTGCCTCTATCCTCCCCTGTCCCTGGCTGTGCCCTCGGCTGCCCACCTTCTTGCTGCTCCAAAGCTCTGCTATTTTTCCCAGAGCCTGGGGATGGCATTGCCTCCTCATTTTTCTGGCGTTGTGGTGAGCAGCTGGATGCATACAGCTTCCCTGTGTCCTCTGCACAGCACAGAGAGGGAGGCAGGCAGGATGGAAGGGCTGGTCTGGGTGGAAAACAAAAAGGTGCCACGATTCAGTCAGAGCTCTTCACTCATCATTTTCAGCTTCAAGCAAAGGCCGAGCAAGGAAAAGGTAAAGGGTGAATTTCAGCTGAAATGTGAGGGCAGGAGGGCTGCACGAGCCCTCGGACAATGGGGCATCGATAAGAAGAATTGCACACAAGCAAATCTGACCCTGGAGCGATGGCACAAGGGAGTGGGATGGGGATGGAAGAGCAGAGGCTGCTGCTTGCAGAGACAGTGCAGGCAGAAGGAAGAACACCTGCAGGGAGGAAGATGAAGAAGATCTTCAGCTCTTTGCTCAGTGGGGAAGAGGAACTAACAGGGGTGGATGCAGGGAATACAGAAGAGTTTGGTGGTTTCCTTTTTTAGCTTTAAGCTTCATAGACATCCAGACGTGACCAGATAGCTAATGAAAGGGGAGGAGAGATAACAGGACAGGAGTAGAGGCTGGATGAAAGAAGACATAGATGTGTGGGGAGTGCCCAGTTTGTGAGGTCTGGGGGATGCTTCAGGGAAGAGGACAAGGTGGAGAGCAGCAAACCTGGCCAGAAATAAGGAGAGGGACTATGAACCCATCATCACAGTGATGTTTGACCAAATCAAGGCAAATTATTATACGGTTTCTACATGCTAATATGGTCCATTCACACCAGATGAGCCTCTGCCCTTGTTTTGCAGGACTGGTGGCAAGGAAGAAGGGATGCTGTGATGCTGTGCATCAGTGCACTGGGCTGCTGGACGTGTCCAAAGTGCTGAAGGTGATCCCAACATCAGCCCTGTTTGGGGAGATCTCCATGCTGGAGGCATCAGCACAGCCACCGGGAGGTGAGCCACCTCCTGCCCTCCTCCAAGCACTGCCCCACTGCTGGGCACAAGCCTCTACCCATGCACATGCCAGCAGGCTCCTGAGCCGCTCTGTTCTTCCTGCCATGACGCTTTCCAGGCAGATGGTTCCAGGTCAGGGCTGCCCAACACTTCTGCCAGCGCGGGAGTGTGAAGGGCTGGGAATGAGCAGCTGAGGGCGAGGGGCCCTGCTGCATCACGGCCGGATTATGGCAGCTTAACACATCCATCAGAACCCAGACAGCCTGGCTGCAGGGGTGGTGCAGGGAGGCTGCTGGGGATCGGCACAATTGCACAGCTTTGCGGGAAAAGGTACCATACCCCCAGCATCCCCTTCCCAGAGGGGATCCCAGGCTTCAAGCTGCTCCCACATCACCTCTGCATCCCCTGGGTCTGTGTCCAGCACGCTGGGATGGCGTCAGACCTATCTGCTCCGCAACCAAGGGTGAGGCAACACGGTGGAAATGGCTTTGCTGGCTGATCGTGTTGCTTGCTTTGTCAGCACTCAGAAAAATGCTGCACACAAAAATGTGCCCTCCTCAGCAGCTGGGAGCAGCGACGGAGCCTCGTGGCTCATGGAAATACCCTGCCCTGCACATCTGTGTTTAGGCAGCGTGATTCAGCAGCCCTGGATGTCACCCATCCCATCGGCCTTGTATCTCTGAGCATCTCCAGGGGCACGTCACACAGCTCAGGTCTTCTCTGCAGCAACCATGACCACGGTGGAGATACATGCATCCCTCCATGGCCGTCCCTGGGCTCTGCCTGCAGTGGGATCCCACTCCTCCTCCTCTGCCCTCTGGAAGGCATTCACTGGTTCCTCCACAGTCTCAGTCCTTCCTGATGAGCTCAGTGACACACCACCCACCTGCCACCAGAAAGGTTTTTAAAGCCAGTAGAAAGAACTGACCCAGCACGGAGCTCTTGGGAAAAGGCTTTGGGCTTCTCTTGGTTGCCAGAGAGCTGCATCCTGCGCAAGAAACCTGAGAAGCTCCAGCTTTGCAATGACTCTGCTGTGCGCTTGAGCTCCCGTGGAACCGTGATCAAACCTTTGACAGGGAAGGCAGACCTTTCTGGTAGCTGTGGTAGAAGTGACAGCTTTGGCTGATGCAAGAGCACGGGGAGTTCGTTATCCCCAAAACAATCTGATGTGCTGGAAAACTGCTAAGTGTGGGGGGAGGACCTCCAGGATCGGGTCAGTGTCAGTGTCCCTGTGCTGAGCACCTTGAGGACCTGTGTGGCTGCTGCTGCTGCAGGCATGGCCGGGCACTGAGTCATGGTTTGCTCCTTGCTCCTGACGATTCATCCTTGTGTTTTTGATTCATGGACCTCTCTGTGCACCAAAGAGCAAGCTGTCCTTTCTGGGCTCTTTCGCCTGCTATAAAGATGTGCTCAGCAAATGAGGTCTTAAAATGGAAACCTCCCCAGACACCTGTGTTGAATTGGACTTCTGCCACAGGAAAGCGCGTTCCCTTTTTGCCTTCTTCACCCAAATACCCAGGCTGCTGCTTTCTGGCAGCAAATCCTCCCCATCTCCAGGTGTCACTGCCATCTGCAGACACCCTTCTGCTGAACAGCAGGATGGGAAGGAGCAGCCAGGGCAGCAGGCGTGGCAGGGAGGCGTGGGGCAGCCCTCTCCAACAAAGCCTACACAATTCCATCCCCGGGCAATTTTGGGAAGCCGGCTCAGTGAGGATAGAGATAACACTGCGAGAGAGAAGCTGGACAAGTCACCGGAGCCTGATGTGTGCAGGAACCCATCCCAGCAGCTGGGTGGTGTAACATGCGGGGAATCCAAAACCCCAGATGGGCACAGGTGGGAAAAGCAGGCAGCAACACCCTGCAGAAACACACAGAGAGGTAACAGGGAGGGAGCCAGGCCTTGGGAAACCACCTCTTAGCTCTGCCTGCTCCTTGCACCAGCCCCCAAGCACCCCCCGGCACGAGCTGCACCCCACGCTGCCTCCGGGTCAGGGTGCAGGTAAAGGGCTTGGGACAAACCAGTGCTGGGGAACCTTGGAGATGGAGAACTGCCCTGCAGAGTGGAAGAGGCGCTGGTGGGCACCTCCAGCAGGCTCGGCTCCTGGGGTGAATGCAGTGCTGGGTGCCACAGAGCAGGTAGCAAGGGGAGCACGGCGTGCAGCAGCACCGGGCGGTGACTCGGGGTCCCCCACCCCTTCCCCTCACGGATCTGCAGATTCCTCCCACATCTGCCGCGTGCACAGCAATGCTGCTTGGAGTTCTGCTCGGGCAAGGGTAGGGCAGGACTGGGGCTGCGCAGCGACTGCACACTTGTTTCGTAAGTGCTCCCTCTCCTGGGCTGTGGCCACATTGTCCCACAATTGAATTGAAAATTCAATTTTCATAGGCAAGTCGAAGGTGCTTTGAGCTGAGAAGCCTGCAGAGCAACACTGGGACCTCCCCACAGCTCCAGGCAGGCCCAGGTCCACGGGGAATCGCCAGCAGTGTTTTGTACCTGGAGATCCTGCAGGCCAGAAGGGAACGGCTGCGGCAGCTTTCCATCCACCTGCAGCTCCAGGGTCCTTGGGAGCACAGGGGATTTAAAAGGAAAAAAATAGTAGTTTCCTTCAAAGAGTGGAAAGATGGGGGATGTACCTGAGGGACGAACAGAAAAGGTTCCTGCTGGGTTGCTATGACTCAGAAATGGCATTTTCTATATTCTAATAAGAGATGTCAAGTCATAGGTAATTTATTCATGGCAAGCTGATGCAGTTGCTATGGAGAGCATGATAGGAAGAAACTCTTTTTTAATGCATAGTCTATTGAGGAGGAAAGCATTTGTCAAAGATAAAACCTTGATGTGAGGATAAAAGCAGCAAACAGTGATTAGGAACATTAAAAAAGAAGGAAAAAAGCCATCCGAGGGCACTTCCACCACAGCCATGAAACAGCTCCAGGCGGGGGAAGGACCCACCAGGACAGGGCATGGCGTTGGCCATCACAGCTCTTGGACCACAGGCATGGACCAGCATCTTCTGAATGGAGTCTGCGTGCTTCCTCTGAAACAACTGTGTGTGGTCAGCAAAAACTCCAGGGATTGCCCGGTGGATGGGCTGCACTCTCATTGCAGCCCTCAGGGAGCAATGAAATACTGTGGAGGCAAAAGCAGAGGGGCAGCCCCGGTGGTAGATGTGCCTTGGGAGCAGGAAGGCAGCTGATGTCACCGCCTGCTCCCCGGAGCCTGCCTATCACTTGTATGACAGCGTCGTGTAACGGGGAATTCTCAGCGAGACTGGGAAGCCAGCCAGTGTTTCCCCTTGGAAACGCCTGTCTCCAATTATTCGTGGTAATGAACTTCAACTAATCCCAGCGCCCAGCGGCCACCTCAGGCTGCTCTGCTCTCCCCCAAATGATTGCACTCCCCCAGCAGCCCAGCTGTATTCTGCCTGACCCGATGGGATGAGAACAGCCCAGTGCTGTCCACAGGGAAGTCACCTGTGGCTGATTTTAACCTCCATAATAAAAGCCAAGCACGTTCCTGGCTTTGCCTTGGTCAGTTGTTTCTAAGTGAAGCATCTCTCACGTAACTAATGGTCCCCACCTGCACATACATCTTCCTGCTGCTTAAAGCAGACAGAGCAGGCTGCTTTTCCCTGCCTTACTGGTTCATAATGAGCACGGGGTGATGTTTGCCTGGAATTAATTTCCCTGATACAAGTTGGGGTTGTAACCGAAATGGAGACTTCTCCCTGCAGACTCTCCCCACCAAGGCAGGGGCATTTCACGTGCAGTACCCCACATGTGGCTCTTGCACGTTAGGGCTGAGGAAGGCAGAGGTTGCCCTTGGCAAACATAGAGGGTGAAAAGGTCTCGTGGAAGGAGCAGACCTGGAGGTCACTGCCATCTGTAGGTGGGGGACCCTCAGGAGTAGGCGGCCATCGCGAGGCACCATTCCAAGCCCACGGGGCAGCAGAGCCCTTCTGGCAGCCCAGGGCACTGCAGGGGGCTGGGTACAGCTTGGGCTGCAGAGAGGACAGAGCCCACATGCACTCTGCAGTTCCTTCCATGGGGATGTGGGTTATCACACTGCTTTGGTCACCGCATAACTGCCCCAGTGTCTTCCAACTGCCCTGGAACCTGTTCCATGCCAACCGACCATCAACAGCCAGCAGCAACAGGCACCACCAGGGCATGGAATGCCCTAAGAAAGCCGAAGCAGGAGGCTCCCAGGGCTCGTATCCTTCCTGAGCGTGTCCCCAACGCACTGCAGAGCCCCTGGGCTTACAGGGCAGCTCCAGGGGTGACGGGGCAGCAGCTGCACCAGGAGAACCTGAGCTCTCTGAGCTGAGCTGATGGCTGAAGCAATGGCCACCATGGACAACGAGGACCTGTCAGGCTACATCAGCATGCAGTACAGGAAGAATCTCCTGCCCTTGCTCAAGTAGGGAGCTCCTCCACTCTCTTCATCTGCTTCTGTTTCCTGCACCCCTGCTCTCCCCCCTTATCTCCCCCACTCATCTTATCTCCTTACCTCCACCACTTCAGCCTCTCCTTGCACCTCCCTTCCCCGGCCCTGAACCCCCACTCGCTGTCTCCATGGGATCCCCTCTGGAGAGCAATCCACCCTGGTCCTGGGAGACTCGTGCTGTTGGACCAGCTCTGAGACAGGTCCTGGGTGGGGTGATGGGGCAGGGCAAGCCAACACCCTGCCAAGGTGCTGAGCCCAGCCAGTCACCCTACTGAATGCTTCTGCGGCAGGAAACTCAAACTGACCGAGGAGGACTCTCTGTCTCCATTTATTCGCCTCCAAGAGAAGAAGAAAGAAGCCCAACAGATGCAAAAGGTTCTGGAGATGAAGGAAGAGGTGAGAAAGGTGGAAGGGTCCTGGTCACAGCTGGGGTGGCTCGTGGCTTTTTGGAGGGCGGTGGTACATCTGTGGCTGGCTGTGGGAGTGGGCAGCCGTACTGTGTCCCCTCTGTGCTGCCAGGCCTTCAGGGTGAGGATGGAGGACATCACCAGCCGGTGGAAGGAGCTCCGGGCCAAGGAAGATGAGCTGAAGGCTCACATGAAGAAATCTCAGAGGACCCTAAAGGTAGAGCTGCCCCTCCTCAGTCCACCCAACACCACCCCGAGATGCACGGCCTCCTCCTCCCTTCCCTTGGAAGAAGGCCTGCGGGCACCCCACTCTGCCCGAATCTCCCTTAAGCCTAGAGCTCTGAGGGCAGCTCAGGGCTTTGTGCCACAGACATGGAAAGCCCTGGCAAGGCCTGCACAGGTGGCAGCTCATCCTGCACCACTGTGACCTTCAGAGGGCCCCCCAGGAGGGGCTCACACCGTCCCCCCTGTTAACATCCAGGGACCAATAGCAGTAGGTCTGAAAAGCGAAGTGCCATCCCAGGGGCTTGTCTCCAAGACCAGAGTGTTGGTGCTAGTGAGGTGGCCCCAATAAACAGGGAAGAGAATGTGTGCCCTGGGAAAGGTAACTCCTTACAGCACTGCTGCGTGACTCAGCTCCTTCTTCTCTTGCTTTCCTTTCCCTGTGTGCATATATACGTGTGTGCCTTGATGGGGGAAACACCACCAGGAAAATGATAAGATGCGAATCCAAGCTCTAAAGAAGGCTGGCAAAGAAAGGGAGATGAAGAAGCAGAAGGAGAGCGAGCTCTTGAGAGCTAAGGAGGAACTGGAAGCCCTGAAAAATAAGCACCAGAAACTCAGCAACAGAGTGCAGAACTACTCCATCTTTGGAACATACCTGGAGGATGTGGTGAATATCTCACAGGTGAGTGTGGCAGACAGCTCATGGCCTCAGGGAGGGCCTTAGGTGGACATTAAACTTCAGGAAGATAAGATACATCCAGGAAAATCGTAGAATTTGGTCAAACCCTGAGAGCTCAGATGGGATGGGAAGAGGTTCCCTGTAACCAGGGAGAACCAAGGGGAACAGAGTCAAAGGAAAAGAACCAGAGAAGGAGGGGAAGGCTTGGGAAAACTAAACAAAAACTGTTAAAAGAGGAAAAGGCACAGGGATAAGTGAAATGGGGAACACTATGAGTCGCTGTTTCATGTCACATTGATGGTGTGGGAGGAGTGAAATGCTGTCTAGGGATGGGAATCCAGGCTGTATCCTTTCAAGGAAGCCTGGGCGTCATTCCATGCGTCACTCATTCTCCTGGGATCTCAGCTGGCTCCCTCCCAGGTCCAGGTAGCTCAGCGCGGGCAAGTGCATTTGTGCTTTGTTTTATCGGAGCGCTGCTCCTCTGGAGAAGAGGTGCAATGTCTCACCTTGCTTATGGCAGCTCTGGGAACAGCCCAATGGGAAGTTATCAGGGATGGGGCATAGCTCACCACTTAGCTTGGCTGGCAGTCCATCAAAGACACAAGACTTTCCAGCTGGGGCAGGCGCTGCCCCGCTCATGAACAGCGCAAGACTTACCATTATGAGGGGAGGGGAATTACTAACCCCACTGTGCTGCAGTTTGAGGAGATCCCGGAAATCATTCGTCACTACAAGAAGCTAGTGAGGATGCGCAAGGCCCTGCTGCAAGCAGAACGAGGGCTCAGGGAGGCACAACAGCAAGCCAAGGAACTCACCCAGTATGCTGAAGATGAGAGCCTGCAGTACAACAGCGACCAGGATCAGCTTGAACTACGTTCTCACCAGGCTCATAGGGATATTCTCACCTGGGTGAGGAAAGATGGGGCAGCGGGGGAAGATCTCCCAGACCTGGCTGAGTTGAGTCCCATCAGGCAGAGCTGGAGAGTGGGAGGGTGGCAATGGGATTCACAGATCCCAGAGAGCACAAATGGGACGAGACCCACCAGAGTGAGGGCTGCAGGAGCCAGCAGTGAGAGGGAGAAGCTCCTGGGGCAAGGAGCAACTGCGGTGGTATCTGGATCAGCTTATACCATGCCAAGCTGGGCCACCGCCAGCAAGCACGTGGTCTTCCCAGCAAACCAAACAACTGTGGAAATTAAGGTCTCCAAGTCAGGGTCTCCAGTGCTGAAGCAGCATCTTTGCTGGGTCATGTCTACACGCAGCTCTTCTCTTCTTCTCTCCTCTCAGGAGTCTCGGTGGGCTGATGTGCAGAAAACAGCTGCCAAGAAAACTCTGGAACTGGGGACCATCAAGATGGCCATCCTCGGCCTCTTCCAGCACGTGAAAAATCAGATGGAAACAAGCCTGAACGTTCCAGTGGATGACAGCTACACACAACTGAACATGGTAGGACCAAGCCAGACCCCTCCTCCCTGCCCAGAAAGAGGAGCAGTAATGACCCTCAGCTGCCCAAAGGGAGGGGAGAGCCTAGGGAAAGTAAGATGCTCAGCAGATACCTATCTACCTTTTCACCTGGGCCCTCCCTTGGAGAGAAGACATCAGGAAAACCTGAGTGTGAGCCCCTGCTGACCTGGCAGGTCGGGGCAGGGTGAGCAGGTCAACCTATGGCCAAGGCCTGGCTCCATTTACCCCTGCCCTGAACTCAGACTTGCCCACTTAAGACCATTCTGGTGACACAGATCCACCAAGGCCTTATCCTCCAGTTTGATCCATGAAACCTGTATTCCTAATGGGCCAATAAGCCCTGCCACGCCTCCTGTTCCCATCCCTACTGCAAGACACATTCCCCAGCACTCTGAGCTCTACCACCTCTCTTCCCTACCCTAGATTCAGCATTTTATCCAAGACCTCATGGACATCTCAATGGAGGTGAAAAGAAAGGGCATACGGAGCCATTAGCAAGCAGCTATGCCCACGGGACTGTGAGGAAGATGCCAACTTGACCTGGTCTTCCAGTAAAGGCCCAGCAGGGTGGGAAGGGCGAGAGAAGGACAGAGAGCCCCACAGATGTTGTAGGCTCCACCGTAGGTTGTGTCAGTGAAGTTTCATACTTTTCTTGCCCTTCTCTCCTGCACTGTCGCTGACACCTTTTCATATAATTAAAAAAAAACAATGTGTTTTAAGATGTATCCATTTCTTGGGGTGGTTAGAACCACTGGATCACCTCCATCCCACTGCTTCATCCAAGAGGTGCCTTCTCTGGCCAATGGGATGCTGGTTGCAGGATACAGCACCCCAGGGATACAGGCTCAGGTAGGGATTCATGTTCACTCCTGGACCTACCGCTCAGTTTAAGCTCTGAGATACTCAACAGGAACATCACAAAGGAGGGGGGGACTGTGCTTCCAGAGAGCTTCAGAGATTTTCCACCATCATCACACTCAGTGCATATGGGGACGTGGATTTCTCCACACAGCCATGCACCGTGTAACCAAACTCATCCCCCTGCTACTGATAGGAAAAGTGTGGAGGGTGTTGACAGGTGAAGGATGAACCAACTGAAGGAATCGCAGCAAGCATTTGCTTGTTCATTGTGAGTCCTAACATGATAAATACAGAACCAGAGGACTACATTCGCACTGTGGATTTCAGGCTACTCAGCAGCAGAACATCACCCTGTGCAGCGTCCTCGGTGTGATGCTGATGCAGAAGAAAACACAGCAGTGAAAAACTCAGTTGCAGAGGCAAGGGCAGTAATTGCTCCTCAGCTACCATATGTGAAAAGAGTGCTCATTTCTTTCCAACATTTCTTGACGTGTAAATGCTGTGTGGGCCAAGACAGGCCCCGTGTTCTTCTGAATAGATCACCAGAGCAGTGGGAGGTGAGTGGCACTCTGCATTCCAGCTGGCAAGGAAAAGTAAAAGATGTTGCAACTTTATGCAGCCACCGTGTGCCCACACTTTAATGATTTCATTATGTTCCTGCTGTAAAATGGGGATTATGACTGTCAAGGAGGAGCAAGAGTGGGCTGCTCCTTGAGGGAACTGAGGCAGGAGGACACCCTCACCTGTAGGAGGGTGCCCCATAGTACACCAGCAGCAGCAGGAGAGGCTCATGGCTGAGGTCCAGTGATGGCCAGGCTAGTCTGCAGCGATGAGGCAGGTCCAAGCTCAAGGCAGAAAGTCCAGTTGGCAAGTTAAGATGAGAATCAGGTATAAGGCCATGCTTTGCTGCAAGGCAAAGGCCAAGAGCAAGGACCTGAAAGTAAATGCAGCTCTGAAGGAAGGCAGGAAAGCTCCAGTGAGGGCTGTACATAGCACCTTCTCACACCACACCTGTTTTTCCAGCAGTCCGACCCCAGGTTGTGCATGGCTGGCCTTGAGCACAGGCAGCTGAGGTGGGAGGTGGGGAAGGGGGGGCAGAGCCCAAGGATGTGCTGGGAGCCCTGGTGTTGATGCCTCCTGGCAATGGGCTGGTAGCATCACCATGCTGACGTTTGCAAAGTCCAGCTATTCCTTGTGGCTGGAGCACAGGTGCATGTCCTACTGAAGTCACCACGACGCCAGCACTGCGGGCTGGGCTGCGTTCTGCTCAGTGAGCGGGTGTATGTGTACACAGTCCTTGCTCCAAGGACTGCAAGGTGCAAGGAGTGAGATGCCCATACTGGGAGCAGAAGCAGCTCAGGGGGCCCATGGCCCACCCACCCCATCCATCAGGGGTGGATGACAGAGGAGGAGGTTGGTTTCTTACCCACTGGGCAAGCCTTGAGTACAGAGCACTCAAGGCCAGTGAGAATCACTTTCTCAAAGGGAAGCAAACCTATTCCTATTTTTTTGCATGGGGCGATTGCCCCCAGGCTGAGTCTCATGGTTCTCTGCTGGAAACTCCTTGGGCAGCAGCTCTCCATGCCAGGGCAGGGGCTGGGAGCCCTTGCCCCATGGCGTCTTCCCATCTTGCACTGCCTTTCTTCCTGGCCTCCCTTGCTCTTCAGTGAGACCAAACACTGGCAGCAGAAGGGAAAGGGAAAAACAAGCAGGAGAGCGCATCTTGCTGAGGTCCTCCGGGGCACCAGAGGTTGGTAAATGTCTTGCAGAGGCACTGGTGACAATAGCAAACGCTGCTGAAAAAGTCAACTCATGACTCATCCCAGCAGAGATGAGGTTGTGTGTTTGTGTCCTTGCATCTCCTCTCAGCAGGGATACATCCAGAGGGACCAGGAGCATTTATACCCACCCTGAGAGGTGACTCAGCTGGCCTCTCTTCTTCCACCCATGGCTACCCCCTCACCATCTTCAACACCTCTGACCGGTGGCAGCTGTTGGAGGCTAATGGGAGCGAATGGGAAGGGGTTGGTTGTGCTCAGGGAAATGGGGGCTGCAACTCTGAGTCTGCCACTCTGCACGAGGTAGTCATGGAAAGACCCTGGAAAGACACAAGGTCAGGCTGTCCGCTGCAAACAGGCTACTGGAGAGAGAAACCAGCACCTGTGCATCTCCAGCTGTGGCACAGCAGGGAAAGGAGTTATTCCCAGAGCACTGCCAGGTGGCTTTGGTGTGAGCAGGGCAGGGGGACGAAGCTGAGCCTAATGCCAACCACGCTGCTGTAAGGACAGGGGGGGTGACACAAGAGGTGCAGTCCCTGAGTGCATCCCAGGTGGGAAAGCATGACAACAAGGTGTTTCCCTGAGCATCACAGAGACTGCAATACTGCCTACGGCCCCGTCC
This sequence comes from Numida meleagris, assembly GCF_002078875.1. Taxonomy (NCBI): domain Eukaryota; kingdom Metazoa; phylum Chordata; class Aves; order Galliformes; family Numididae; genus Numida; species Numida meleagris. The sequence goes on from NC_034425.1 coordinate 1,355,250, forward strand.
GCCGTGCTGTGCTGGGTGAAGCAAAGGCAACGTGATTCACACTGCTGTGGGAAATGGAAGCGAAAACTAAAATTATGTAATCAGGTGTCAGGGTTTGAGCTCGGTGATGCTGCGTATAATAAACCATTTGTGTGTGTGTGTTATAGCCTGTCTTTTCCTTGAGGAGTTGCAGGGTTTGGGTTTGTTTGCATTGTGTTGTTTGATTTTGAATGTCGGGGTGTTGGGTTTTTTTGTAAGATTTCTTTCTCTTGGCACAGAGATGATTTAAGCATTGGCTAAATCCACAGACTGTTGATAGGAAATCCCCAGCACATTGAAATGTTGTTATTGGTTTAATCTGGACTCCGCTAACATTTCCTCTGGAGCAGCCTGCTGTTCCATCAGTGTGGGCAGGAGCTGGAAATGCAGGTCCCTGCTGCTCCAGCCCCACCACTGACAGTGGGATTTCCACTGGAGAGACTTGTGCCCCAGAGCAGTCAGGTGTGCCTGGTGCCATTGCACACGCAAGCAATGGGACGGGCTCCAGCACGGAGGGAAGGAGGGTCACCCCATGGTGCTGTCACCTGGAGACATGCTTCTCCCCTCTTAGGTGCTCTGTGAGGACCTAGGAGGACAACTCCATGCTAGCACCAACTGCTGTCCTCAGTAGTGACTTCAGAAAACATTGTTGGCTTGTTAACCCCATAATTAGCACTTACCCAGGACTTGGCATGCCAAGCACCATCGGATGCCAGATGGCAGACACAGGAGTCATTAGACTCAAATTAGAGCATTGTTTCTGCATATGTAGTTTCTATTCAAGAGGGAATGTGGGCGCCAGAGCTGCCTGGTCCCTTTTCAGTAGTCACTGGCGTAAAAACACATCGTATCTGTGAGTGACTGTGAGCTTCCCTGGTCCTACACATCTGCATGAAGCCTGTCCTGCTTCTCTGCTCCCAGACTGCCTCTCTCACTCCTCCTTGTCATGGCCACCGTGAGGTGCTTATGAACCCACAGAGGGAGTCTCCTGCCTTCCCAAAGGCTTTTAAGCCTGATCAGGAAATGAAATGTTAGGTCATCAGCCAGAAAGAGAAGGGTGAGGCATCTCAACCGTTTTGTCTGTACTCCTGCAACACCAGGGGACCCCAAAATGCAGCCTGGCTTTAGGGGACTTTGTACCTGTTCCATTCCAACCGCCCTGCTGTGACACCGCCTGACACACCTCTGCAAAGGTCCCAAGCAGGAGAAGGCGTTTACAAACGAAGCTTCCAACAGACATTTATTAGTTTGGGTTGAAATCAATGCACGTGAAGGAGTGTCGCTCCCGTGTGCTGCACACCTTTGCCACCAGTTCAATACAGGCCAACTGGGATCATACGGCCAGGACAGCAGCCTGTCTCCATGACCAGCCATACAAACACAGCCATAAACACAGAGCAAAGCAGGTCAGGATCCTCCCCACCTCCTTCCTGGCCATTCTCCCTGTCCCCCCAAGCGCTGCTCCAGGTCCTGGGGCCTCATAGGGTGGAAATAGGGATGAATTTGGGGGCCAAACTGTGAATCAAAGGTTCTTCCTTGCCTTTGGCTCCCTGTCAGCCCAAGCAAGCAATGTTGCTCTGGTATTCCCCCTTCCAAAGAAGAGCTGGGGAATGCCAACACAGTGAGGGGTTTTCTAGGTCTTGAGGGGCTGGTCGGTTGTCTACAGCCAATACCCACATCGCACCATGTGTGTGGCTGCAGAATGATGAAGCCAAGCAGCCACGAGACAGGGAATGGAAGAGCAGGGAGTAAGAGAGGCCCCATCTGCCCCACCAGCTCCAGGCTGGATGCTATTGATGATGGTCTGTCTGCTTGAGTAACAGGCACAGCACCTTACTGCATCATGGAGGCAGCCCGTGCTGCTCCGCAGGGCTGGAGGAGCAGAGGGAAGTGCTCTGAGAGCTACAGTGCTTCTGCCAGGGTTCCACGTCCCCAAAGCAAAGGACACAGGGACCAGCAGGCAGGTCCTGTAGGATGCAGGAGGTCACTAACAACAGCACAACATGTAAGGAGGCATCACACTGAGACCTCAGAGGATACCAGAAGCAGGGTCCCACCTGCACTGTGTTTTATCAGGATGAATGTGCCATCAGGTGCAAGGGAAAGAGACAGATGGTTGTGATCTCACTGACCTGGGCACGCAGGACAGCGACCCAGGCAGGAACACCATCTCAGGACCGCAGCAAGCTGCAGCAGCACTGAGCTGAAGGCCTCAGCAGTTTGGCTACAGGGCAACCAGAGCTCTTAAGCAGCCACCAATTGGGGGCCCCCCCATTCCACCGAGCAGAGCCATCCCATCCTACAGGGCAGGCAGGGCTGGAGACCTGAGAGCTCTTCACATCCTACGAAGAAGAACTCTGGTGCTGCCACGACAGGCATTAGCAGCTCCAGCTGCGCCATCTCGACATGGGTCAAGATTTTGACATGCTCAGAGGAGACAGCAGCACCTGAGACACTGGCAGACCTCAGGGTGCTGTGATCTTTCACACGAATTATGTGCTGATCATGGTGCCAAGCCCAGAGGCACTGGTGGGCAGCAGAGGGCAGGGCTGAATGCCCTCCTTGCAGTGAGGGTGTCCCTCACCTGCTGTCTCCAACTTTCCCTGCCATGTTTCTCATCTCCTGTTTGGTTTTCATTTCCCATTGCATTTCCCCTGATCTTTTCGCTTTTTCTCCTTTCCTGTTTTGCTCTGAGCTTCTTTTCCCTTGGAGCTGAAACTGAACCCAGTAATAGTGAGGTGGGGAGAGCAACTCATCCACCTGTAATTCAGTACTCTACGCCTGTGCTCAGGTGACAACTTCACAAGAATTAGCCCTTCATTCAGTTGCCTTTCGGGACGGCCCTTCCCTCCCCACAGCTCTACCCAGAGCCATAAAACCGATGCAAACACAACAAAACCCGGACCACAGACATTCCCCACAAAGAGACCTTCGGAATCAGCCCACAGAGACTCACAAGGTGGTACAAGGCCAAGGATGAGATCTGTGGCACCGACATGTCCAGCGACATTGGATGGTGGATGCTCTCCAAACATTAGCTCCAAGGCTTGTCCAGTTGCCCTGTCCAGGTGAAGAATATCATGGACTTGCTTGCTGCACACGTCTCTTCCAAGCTGAGCTGAGGTGGAAATCAGTGTTTGTCGATGTCATGGAGGAGACGGCCATTGACGTGGCACCAAGGAAACATGCCATCATTCAAGCTTGCACCAGCCTGCATGGAAAGTCTCATCAGTAGTGGTGCTGCAGTGGGAAGCGTGAATAATGACGGGAGGTTGGAACTCTCGAAGGAGAGCAGGTTGTGGACTCTGGCTGGAGACCTGGGCAGGAAAGAAAGAAATAGGAGATTATTGCAACCATGTGATCCCCTTGGTGCTTCCTTCCATATCCTCAGCCTCCTCCCAGCCATGACCACTGCTTCCCTTCCTCACCCTCTCTCAGGACTCACTGGGGCTCTGGCACTTTTATCCTCAGTGACCATCCCATAGAGCAGGGCTGCAGCCTGGTGGTCCCTCACACCCTGTTCCTGCTGTGCCAGGACTCTGTGTACCCCATATATCAGCACCCGCCCACTCCCAGTAAGTCCTTGTCACAAAGCCCAGCACAATACCATGGTCATGTCCCGTGCAGAGGAGCTGGGAGCTGGCTACATGATGGAGCAGGTGAAGCCACAGCACTCCTTGAGCAGGGTGAGGCCCGTTTTGGTCACGTAGGGTGCCGAGGTTTGCTGCCCCCTGGAAGTCATTTTCTTCTCTCTGACAGGAGCTACAGGAAGAGGCACTGTAAGCTTCAGGTGTCTTCTTGGTGACAAGGACACAAGCCCATCACTTCTTCTGAAAGGTCCTCTCAGGGCAGCATTGCTTCCCCAGAGGAGGGCTGGGTGGATGGCATGACCTGACACCTTAGTCAGTGCATGATGAAATGGAAGGAGCTGGTTAGAAAGGGTTGGATGAAGTACATGAACCATGAAATGACACCTGCTCATCCCAGGTCTCCCAGGAACCTGGGAAGAAACTGGCAGGGAGGTTCAGTGCAAGGAATGCAACTCATTGGCCACCTACTTGCTTTCTGGAGGTAGCTTTTGGAGAGCTTACTTTGCAGGAATTCTGCCATTTCCTTGTCTTCTTCTCTCTCCCTGTGATAAAGAGATTGTTTAGCACATGGGAAAGGAGCAATGGGGCATCCAAAAGCATCTGTCAAGGCATAAGACAAATCTGAGGAAAGCTTGCACTGTCCTCATTGCAAGGAATAAATTGTCCCAGCTACCTGAGCCTCTCAAACTCCACATCATCCACCAGGAAATCCCGTGTTTCCACCAGCTTGTGGATCTGCTGCACCAGTTCCTCTTCCTTCTGCTTCTCCTCATTGGACTTCTCGGTCTCTGCAGCACAGGAAGGGCATTTAACTCCTTTGCAGGGGCCATCCCTCCTGTGCCAAGCCGAGCCAAGCCAAGTCAGCTCTGCTTCTGCTCCACCTGGGAGCAGATATGAGCGTGCGGGTAAAAGCCAACCCAAAGTATGCACCCGGATCCAGACACAGGCTGCTAAATAAGCAAAAATCTCATCTCGACCCACGCAGGTCTGATGTCACCAAACTCAGAATTTTGAGATTCATCCCTGAAATTTCCATGGGCATGAGTACTGCAAGATGCAGCTGTGAGCTTCACGAGGCAGAGGAGGGGTCCCTAAGCAAGGTGGGCTCCCACCAGTGAGGCCACTTTGCTTAGAGACTCCTCTGCTTCCCTAGGGGCCTTCACCCTGCACTGCTGAAGAAGGTTGGCACCTGACCCCAAGGTGCTCAGAAATGTCAGATTCAGGTGTCATCCTCCTGCCAAGATGTGCTGAACCCACATTTCCCATCCCAGCACACCCAGCCACAGTGTTAGCACGGCCCTGAGCCATGAAGGGCTCCAAAACCCCACCTGGCTGCCTCTGAGCACCATGGGACCCACTTGTGTCACACATACAATCACAGAATCTTTTGAGCAGAAGGGACCTTCAAACTCCATCTGGTCCTACTCCCCTGCACTGAGCAGGGACACCCACAGCTCCATCAGTGCTCACAGCCCCGTCCCCTGACCTTGGGTATCTGCAGGGATGAGGCACCACCACCTCTTCGTGAAGAGAAAGTCCTGGGAAACTCTCACATCACTGTGAACTCATGTTCTATACAAATCAGTACATAATGGTAAGCAGAATACATAAAAATCCTTGGGGATTGAACTAGAGGATCTTCACAGGTTCTCTCCAGCTCAAAGGACTCTGTGATGCTATCAGATGATAGAGCTAGGGCTAGGGAGTGTTAAATACGGACAGCTAGCTTGGATGGAAATGGTAATTGCCCGTGTTGCAGTTATTTAATACCATTTCTGAATTCAGCAGCCAGCTCCAAAATCAATCCAGCTCAGGATGGATCAATCTCCTGTCCTCCTTCAGCTAAATAAAAATGCAGCAGAACTCACAGCGTGGAGCCAGCCCGCAGGCAGGGTCTCAGCGGTTCCCTAAGCTGTGCATTGATCTGCGGTTTCAAGTCTGCTTTGTATCGATGGGAGGTGCTGCTGGGGGGTCTGAGTAGGAGGAACTTCTCATAACCGCCGTGTTGCTGGAAAGATCCCCAGAAAACAATATCCTGCAATATTTCAGTGGCAATAGGACACTTTGCAGCATCACTCAGATGCCAGCAGAAACAGCAGGCTGGGCATGAACACACTGGCTCCTTGGAGTTAGTTTATGATCCGCACTCCTGGGTTAGAGCATGTCAGAGTTAACATACTCTCCGTGCAAACACTGCTTTTTTCCAAATTGCTGATGTCAGAGTCCCTCAGGACCACCCCTCTGAACTACCAAAGGCACTTTAAGCTCCAGCTTCCATTGCTGCCTTCAGCAGAAGCATCTCCAGGAGCATCCCAGCATGGGAGCTGGCCAAGAGCTTCTTGGGCTCCATGGAGATCTTTCTGCTGAGCGCATGGCAGGGTGCAGCTTTACACAGCCTTACCTGGAAGGGCAAGGAGCTTTTGAAGCTCCTTTTTCAGCCGGCTGATTTCTTTGCAGAGCTGAATGTCATCCATCCTGCAGAGACACAAATGAAACCACAGCGGTTAGCAAAGCAGAAATCTCATCACTCTAATGACAACATCTTAGTAAAACCTGGCACGCGCACCAGGCGAAAGCATGGATAGCATGGAAACTGGATACGGGCTGTTGGCTCACTGAAATGAAGGAACTGGGTGACCTGTTCTTCATCTTGACAGACTCCATCGGTCCTCCCAAGCCCTACCAAGTACCCAACATGAAGCATGAGCTTCCCAAGGCCATCCAAGCTTGCGGTGCAGCGCTGCGCCGACGCTTTGCAGGATGCATGGCAGAGCATCCAACCCGGCAGTGCACAGCTGAGATTTCTCACAAGCTCTACATCTATGAATGATGTAAAAGCCCTAATTCACGTTCCGTGTCTGCAGATAACACATGACAGACTCGCGAGCTGGTGACACCTTGAACAGATGTGCCCCTGTGAGGCGAGCATCACTAAGATCCATGTCTGCTTCTCCAGTAATCCCGCAGCCCTTCACTGAGTCACCCCATTGGGATGAGTCACACTGGAGCCGGGGGCACAAGAAATATTAATTAGAGAGAGGAAAATGAACAGAGCGACAAGAAGGAACCCTGTGCAATACCGCTGTAGGAGGAGAAGTCTTCCCTCTTGGAAGAAGTAATGAATTGGCAATAATAAAAGTTGTCATTTCAATACAATCTGGGAGATAGCAAAGGCCAACAGCCAGGTGGTTGCTGCTGGAGCTGGGGTTATCTCTGCCATCTGAGACATCTCGTTGCCGCAGGTTTGATTGTCTTCTGAGCACGGACATCTCAGCAACATTGGAATGTGTTAGTTTGACATTTCCAACAAGAAGAAAACACTGATCGCTATCGACTGACCAGGTGAGTCACATCGCTGCATGGTGGCACATCGATGGAAGTGTTCATCTCCCCCAGCCCTACAGTCCACCTAATCCTAAATATGACTTTTATTTCCCCCACTGGGAAGAAAGCCCCACTCCAAGCCCCAGCCCCTATATCTTGTAGTCCTGGTATGCAGAAGGTGTCCCCAGCTCTCAGGGCAGCCCCAGCTCCTCCAGCCCACCAAAGCTGACACTCCCATGGCTTCGCTTTAAGGGAATGATGTTCAAGTTCCGACGTGCAATCCTGCTGTTCCCTAAAACTTCCAAGTGATGAATGTTGCAGCTGTACCCACCCCAGGATGTGTTTTCTGTAGGTGATTCCCAAGTGCAAGCCAAGGAAGAAAACAAATAACGAGGTAAGAAGAACCACGAGCTGTGAGTTTTGACAGCACCTGTGAGATTTAGGTGCCAGTTGCCATGGAAAACATTCAAGCACTTCACTTTTTGTGACTCCCAGAAATCCTTTGCAATCCCAGCTACAACACCTCAGCTCCATGTGTGTGCTGTGCTCCCTCTGTGCCCACCCCAGCATTTCTGGGGTCAGCCTAGGGCAGTGTGAGGGGCTGGCAGCTCTGTCTCCATGGCTCTGGTTCAGGACCCAGTGCTGAGTGCACTGCCTATTTATCTCATGCTGCACATGAGCCTTCCAGCCCCTTTGGCCTTTGTTTTTTCTCAGCTCCCTCCCTGCCTGCTAAGCCAGCGTTAGGATCGTGCACACCATTGGCACCAAAGGGCTTTGTCACATGGGCTTTTCTCTTGACACCACCCCTCTGCATTACAATGGCTTTATTTCTGCCTCTTTGGCAGGGCCACATTGATTCTGGCACTGTGTGGACACAAATCCTCCGTGCTGATGTTCCAAAAGGGGAGGGAGGGCTGAGGGGCCATAAGGTTCTCTTCCAACCCAACCATGATGTGATACGATTCGATGATAAACTCAGGTCCCATGGCTGCCCATGTCAGGGAGCAGCAGTGAGCCACAAACCTTGGGTCCCTTCCCAAGCCCAGCCCAAGAGCAGGAACCTGTGGAGCAGATGTGGTGCTCAGAGAGGACCATGGACATGTTTTAGCTTGGTCAAATGCATGCCACCAACTCCGCATGGGTTGGCTCCCGGCACTCACATGTATCGCAGCTCTGACTCCCTCCTCACCAGGATCTCCCTGATCCTCTCAATTTTGAAGAGCTCCCCTTCGATGTCATCGATGGTGGTGGTGGAGTCGGCCATGGAAATGATCTCATCCTCTGCAAAGGAAGCGGGAGCCCCGTTAGCCAGAAGCAGACGTTAACTGGGTGCTGAGGACAACAGGGCTGTCCTGCAGACACCATGCAGCATCACCAGGCTGCACATGCAGTTTCAACCTCTTTTCCAGGCTACCCACCGGGTGCTGCAAAAGGACGACATGGGAAGTCACCACAAGGGCACTGAGCTACCGGCAGATGTGTTTTGCCTTTATTTGTGCTTCACACAAGGCTGAGCACCAGAGCAGCTCTGCTCACTGCTGCAGCAGCATCAGATACTCCCCTGGCTGAGCACCCCCAGAGACACAAGCCTGTGTCTGCATCCTCCTCCAGGACATGTCAGGGCTAAACCTAGGCCCATGTAACACAGAACTCCCAAGGAGTCATGAAGATGAAGGTCCCACTGCTGCTCCCTTTCCATTGCAGGGTGGGTGAATCCCCCCATCTTTCCTAATTTACCACAGGAAAAGCCCCCATGGTACTCAGCAGGGCAGTTCAGTTTCCTTGTTCCATGGAGTGCTGAGCATCATTTCTACGACCCACCTGGGGAAACTGAGTCAGGAAAAAGGGATGCCACTTGCTCCAGACAAGATGCAAAACCATCCCAGCCAATCATGGGAAAAAGAATCTGTTGTATTTTAGTGCAAGCTCGAGGATGGCCAGGATGAGAGCCCAGAAGCAGAGCCCTGCTCTCACCACCAGCTCTATCTCCACCAAAGTCACACTGATGTCCCACAGCTCCCAGCCTGCTCTATGGAATGACAGCTGAGGTTCAGCTCCCAGGCCAGCTGCCACCTCCCTGCCAGCCCAGCTCCCAGCATCACATCACCCAGCTCGTTATCACTGACGTGCAGCAGTGTGTTCATCACACGCAGGCTAATCCAGCTCTCCTGTGATGTACAGGCAGCACAGGCTGGGGGGTGGGGTGCCCATCAGCTACAGCAAAGCCAGGCTATGGGAAATACTAACAGTCACATACATCAGGGGAAAACTGAGCTTCCTTCGGATCCCCACAAGGCACATCTCTGCTGGGAGACTTTCTGCAGCCCTGGGATTTGCACAGTAGGGCAGGAAGGGGTCACTGTGAAGGCACAAGGCAGAACGCCCTGCACTGTGGTTCTCTGCCCGTCACATAGAACTGCTGGAGAAACCGTTCCCAGTGAGGCATGTTTCTGAGGCTGCTGGTGGAGACGGCTGAATAGCAGAAATACATGTAGTTTAGGTCAGCGTGACTGGTTTGGGGAATAGCTTTCCACTCTTACTGGCTTAGAAACTCGTGAGGATTAACTGTAGTGCATCTCCCTCTCCCTCAGCCATGCAGGCACCTTCTACCAACACCAACATACAGAATCCTTAACCATTCCCCACCCCAAGCCGTGGGGATGCTCCCAGGAGCCCCTGCCTGCCCAGGATGAACCACTGGGTATGTGAGCTGGGCACAGAGTGGGGTGGGACGTGCTGCCCTCCAGCAGCTCTTGCCCCTGCTGCAAACCAGTGCAGGAAACCCTCCCTTAGCCTGCTTTCCACCGGCCTGAATGGGGTTGCTAGGGGACTGGACTGTGGTTGCTATGGGACCAAGGATGCGGTTTCTGCAGGACTGGACTGCTGTTGCTAAGGGACCGGACAATGGTTGCTAAGGGGAGGGGGATGCTGAGCTCCCTTGTCCCCAGCATCCCCCTGCTCAGCCACGCCAGGCTGCTCATGGCCCAGGGGATTTTGCACACCTGAAGATGGGCAGGTGGACAGGTGGCCCTGGTCACATCTCTCTGCAGGTGACAGGGGCAAGCAGGTAACAACACACAGATTATTAAGCAGGTAACAACACACAGGTTGCAGATGGAACAGCCACCGTGTGCTTGTAGGCTCCCTGGGGCTCGGCTGTATTTCTGTGTGCCTCTAGATCTGTCAGAAAAAGCTGCATTGCTCAGCGTCACTTCTGTGACCAGGCTGAAATGACAAGGCTGATCATTTTATAGATTCTCCAGCAAACAAAGAAATGAGCTTACTGTAGCTCTCATTAGCCAGGAACAAATCTTGGAGCACAGGGGTGGGTCTGGGGGAGGGAGGCTGTCACTGCTGGTCTGGGTGGGTGGGGGAATAGCCCAGAACATCTTTGATCATCGGTGGCAGAAGTATTTGGCTCAGGCCATCAGCCAGCTGCTTCCCAGTGGGCGAGCACAATGTCTTGGAACAGGTGTCAGCATCACTTCTTCTTCCTTCTCATCCCAGAACCTCATTAGCAGCAGCCAGCCTGGCTGGGAGAGGTAAATCCTCACCTGTGTACCAAAGGGCAGAGGCAGTGCTGGGTGATTTCTGCCCACGGTCACTTCCAGCAGCTGATGCTGCAGGTCAGGAGTGTACTGTGAGCTGGGGGCAGGTGGACACCACACAGCAGAGCCATGGCTGCAGGACCTGAGCTGGAGGCTCCCATTGGTGATGGGGTGGCACTCTGTGCCCCTAAGGTGAGACGTGTCCTCAGGCACAGCAGGGAAGATGCCACCAGAGCCCTAATCAAGGATCTGCTTGAATCAGGAGAAGAGGCAGCCCCAGGTGAGAGCTTCTGCAAAATGAAGCCTGTGGGCCCTGGGGGAGGGCACTCTTCCCTCTGCTTCCTTAAAATCTGCCCGGGCACCTTCTCCCCACACTTTCTATATTCATTGAGGAATGGAAAAAGTCCTCGGGATCATAAATACCAAGCAGCTGCTGTACTTTTGGGTAAGGGTGAGGCCTAACATGAGCCAATCCTTCACACTGTATTTGGCACCAAGATTTCACAAGGGCTCTGGAAGCAGGGCCAGACACCACGGGGTGTGCAAACACCTGGGGAATGGGACACACTGCCACGCTTCTGCATGAAACCCATCCACAAAACCTCATGAGAAACCAGTGAATCTGTGCAAGTCACCAAGGGGCAGGAACCCTTCAGGAAACTGGAACTGGGACCAGAGAAGTTAAGGGATCTTCGTCGTTGGTCCAAGACACCTTCTGGACAAGGCTGTGAACAACCCCATCTAACTACTGAGCCTGCTTTCAGTAAGGAGTTGGACTTGAGATCTCCAGAGCTCCCTCCTGATCCAAGTTACTCTGCAAAGACCAGTTGGGATTTGCATGGATCTTCACTACTCGTCCAGGAGATGTCTCCTCCAGACAGATGAGGGGTGAAGATGAAGGTGGCAGATGAGGCTCCTGAAGCCCCAGCATGGGCCAGAGCACAGCTTCCCTGTGCAGACTGGGTTACCCAGGGCTTCCTGTAGCCACTGCAGGTGGCAAGTGGGGACACTCAGAGCTCACGAGGGACTAAATCTGAGCACGTCATGCAGCAGGCAGCTGGGCAAAGATTTCCCTGCAGGTTGTTTTGCCAAAACTGAATGGGTTTATAACACCCAATTCTAAGTGCCTTCTTACATCTGGGCCCAAGCTCACGGTGCTGGGTGTCCCTTCAGGGATGCAGGATGACCCACGTGTGTGCATCTCCCACAGATGCACACACACCAGTGGAACCAGACACAGGAATCAGTGTTGTGCTGCCCACAGAGCACTCCACCAGCCACCACCTCAACCCAGCAAAGTGAAGAACAGGAGAAGGCTTTGATTTCAACTTGGGACTGCTCTGATCGTCACACATGGCCCAGGGGAAAAGAATATCATTAATGAGGAGTATAATAGCTGGAGACTTTCACTCCATATGGCTTTGGTGCAAACATTTAGACAGCCAGCAGCAAGCCCAGGATGAGTCACAGCAGCAGCCAGCGCGGGGTTGAGTTGCAAATGATTTATTTCATGATTAAAGTTGGGCAATAGATTGGCAGTGCCCTGGGGAGGGAGGGCAGAGGTCTTTGCTTGGGCTCCATCCCAAGAGGGTTTTAACTCAGCTGTGAGTTTTTCTCTGCCGGGAAGGAAGCAGCGTGGGCAGGGGGCATTCAGCTCATCAAAACCAGCCCCTGTTGATTTAGTACATGTTTGATAATGAGAGCAATGGCAGTGCACTGCCCAGCTCTGGGCAGTGTGTGCAGAGGTGATGTGGTGCTCACACCCCTGGAGCTTCCAGCACTCTCAGCACATAGCCAGGCACTCCAGCCCTGGAGGACAAGGTCAGACCCCTGCACACCCCTACCCAGACACCTGCCATGCTAAAGGGGGTGGGGGATAAATGCTGCTGTGCTGGAAGGCACAAAGGAGAAGGATGAAAACTTCAGGACATTTCCCATGGAGCTGAGCAGCACCCACACGCTTGCATCAAGCAGGATGCTGGAGTTTGCTCTGTGCCTCCCTTTCTGCCTTTCTGGCCGCTTGCCGCTGTCCTACTGGGTGCAGAGGTCTGGTGGGGAGCAGAAGGGGACAGGAACAGAATGGGGTGGGGGAGATGTTGGAGGGATGTCCTGGCAGGAGGTCCCCCCAGGCTGCGATGCCGCCTCCCACCCCGAGGCCAGGTTCTAGGCTGCGTGTGACCCCCCCCGGTCAGACCCCCGTGCCCACCCCACTTCCTACCGGAGGAACTACCGGAGGAACTGCTCAGAGCGGGGAAAGGCAGCAAAGGGCCGTGCGGGCGCCCCAGGCTGCCGGTCACAGCCATGCCCGCAGCAGGCACGGCAGCACGGTGCCTCCATGCCTGTCCGGGCTGCATCAGCCGGGTGGAAGGGCTCCATCCCCCCCTCCACCACTTCATTTCCCCCAGCCATCCCTCCTCTATTCCAGCCGCTTCTCTCCGTTTTTTCTCTCCCCGGCCCAGCCCTCCCCTCCCACCCTGCGGGGACTCAGGGGCTCCCCCAGCCGCGCTCCCCCGTCTACCCGCACCGCTCCGGGACGCACCGCGGGGCTCCGCAACCCGACGTGGGTTGGGGCGGGGGGGTGCGGGGAGGGAGAAGGGGGCAACACCGGAGCCACCCGGGGGAAAGTTTGGAGCTCACCTGGCGCCGTGCTGGCGGGCGGCCACCGGGTGGATTCCAGCGAGCCGTACCGGGGGGGGGTCCGGTTCCCCTCCATGCTGCAGCGCGGAGCTGCCGGCCCGCTTCTCCCCGGTCCGCACCGCTCGGAGCGGAGCGGGTGGGTGCTCCCGAGGCTCCCGCCCCTCCGCCCGGCTCCCCCCGCTCCGCTCCCGCCGCGCCCTCTGCCGTTCTCCAGCGCCCCGCAGCCCGCGGCCGCTCCCCGCCCTCCGCCCGCACCGGGGCCGCTCTCCGGGCGGTTCGGGGCTCGGCTGGGCGTCCTCTGCCGCCGGGCACCCCCAGCCCCGCCACAGCCCCGCTCTGCCCTATTCCGGCCGTTCCACAGACTTCAGCAGCTTCAGCGTGGACACGGTCCCCGTTCAACCCAGTTCATCCTTTGTGTGCTCTCAACAGGGCACGGCTCGCTGCAAATAAACCAACCATGCGACAAAAGCGTGACAAAGAAAAGATGCTTCCCGGTGGGAGCTCGGTGTTGGTGTGAGGGTCAGAGGTTTGCTGGCAGCACCCAGCAGTGCTGGGACACGGGGGCTGGGCGTGGGTCTAAAACCTTGCAGGGTTTCACACTTAATGGTCACAGAATCACGGCATCATCTCGGTTGGAAAAGACTTTGATGACCACTAAGTCCAACCATCAACCTGACCTACCGAGTCCCACCCAAGGCCATGTCCATCAGTGCTACACCTCTGGAACACCTCCAGGGAGGAGGACTCCACCATAGCCCTGGGCAGCCCATACTGTCATAGAATCATTAAGGTTGGAAAAGACCACTAAGGTCATCTAGTCCAACCGTCAGCCCGTAACCACCATGCCCACTAAGCCATAGCCGCACGTGCCACATCTGCCTTTTTCCTGAAAACCTCCAGGGATGGTGATTTCACCACTCCAGTGCCAGTCCACCATCTCCATGAAGAATGAGGAGCCGGATCAGCTGTGGTCTGCACCTTGCATTTAAAGCACTCCAAAGTTTGCTTTGCTCTCCCTAAAAACACGAGATCACACTTAGCAGTGCAAAGTCACACTCCAAGCTATGACCCCACTGCACACACTGCTTGCTCTGCTGTGCTCAATGCTGTCCTTGAGTACAAACCCCTCTAGCAGAGAGAGTGCAGAAGATGCTCTACCTCCTTGAATCCACTGTAAGGAAGTTTTAACGGATCCACTCAGACACTGGAAAGGTACTGAGAAGCACAAAGAGCACCGAACTGCCCATTCCTGCAGAAGGATGTATGTGTCTGGTCAGAATAACGAGATGGGAGTTATTAAATAATTCCATGAGCTTGTTTTCCCTGGGATTTGTCAAAAATTCAAGCTCACACCTCTCAATCCACACTTCGACTATTCAACACGTGATCGTGTTTCCTGGCTCAGAATTCCTTTTCCCATCAGCACAAGCCTTCTGTTCTCACTGCTATCATCACCTCTTCAGTTCTGACCTTCCAACCTGATTAGAGCTGGAAATGTTCTCAAAGGTGCAAAACCAAAGCCCCAGCACCAACAAAGTCCTTCTCTGCTCTACCAGTAAGGTTGGCACGAGATAACTTCTGCTGCTGCTTGATTTCTCCAGGCAGGGTTTCTTAATATTAAAGGTGAAACAGAGCTTAATTTTAAAGTTAGCTCCTACTCAGCTCTGTGTCTGCGTTCACAGTGTTATGGTGTCAACACATCTGATTTCAAGGGGAAAAAAAATTGCCTTTGGCCAGAAAAGTAATTCCTATCACAGCAAAAACAGAGGAAAATGATGCACAAAGAAATGTGTCTGTGCCCAGAGAAATGTACAACTGAAGTCAGCAGAGACAGAGCAGCATGAAAAAGAGGGGAGGGAAGGGAGGGGAAGGGAGGGGAAGGGAAGGGAGGGGAAGGCAAGGGAAGGCAAGGGAAGGCAAGGGAAGGCAAGGGAAGG
>NC_034425.1:1370571-1449488 GCF_002078875.1 Numida meleagris
GGAAGGGAAAGGAAGGGAAAGGAAGGGAAAGGAAGGGAAAGGAAGGGAAAGGAAGGGAAAGGAAGGGAAAGGAAGGGAAGAAGGGAAAAAGACCTGCAATTTTAGTTGTTTCCTTGTAATGTAGGAATGAAAATAAAAGAGGGCTCAATGAGCTGCGTGGGTTCCAGTCCAGCTCCGCTGGCCATACCATGACATTACGTGCAGGGTGTGGACACTGTTTCACTAAAAGCAGAGAGACAATCAGCATTTGTTGGTGAATGCTGCCTCATCTGCTGGAACTGATCCACTGGGACCCACTGAACCGTGTCACAGAGAACATGTACACTGATCCACGTGAGATCCAACCGGCACCGGCTACAGGGGACATCCTCAGCACCACCGATGGCTTTCCTCCTCAGCACAATTAAATCAACTGGAATTCTCGTGGCTCTCGGGTGTGCTGCTTGCACAGGACTGCTGTCATGCACCCCATTAACGAGCAATTAGAGTTCCTGAGGCGTAATATGGTAATAAGGCTGGGATAGATTCTTGATACTGAAACTGTTCTCTGCTTGAGTTTGAATTCCAGGGAGAAGGCAACTTCTTAATACAAAGCTCCAGTTATTCTTGGCTCGAGGACAAGTCTGTCTATAGTCATTGTAGCAGGTTGTGGTGTGGCATAGTGGATTTGTGCCAGAAAATGGGGAGCTAATTGTGCTGAAAGCATCTGACGTGCAGATAAACTGTAATCAATACACGCAGAGAAAGAGATCATCTACAACAGCATCGCTTTTCCTTGGCTCTCTTTCTGTGAGTGCAGGAGGGAGCAGGGTAAGATCACAATGCCACTCGTATGCTACATATTAAATATGTATTCAGAGAAATAATCTGGGTTTTGCAGCTGGCTTGTAAAACTTCATGGAGACGCTCTTAAAGTTAATTCTTCTGCAAAGGAATGAGGTGGTCCCATGTACCTGGTCAAGTGACAGCAGCTTTTGATGAGAGCTGAACGCTTTTTTCAAAGCCTAGCTAAGTCATTAACACAAGATCATGAATTGTTTTCCACTGACAGGGCCAAAGGTCCTTCTATTGCCACAATTCATACCCCACCCACACCAACCACAAGCAAACAAATTTTAAAAATGATCCATTTCCACTGGTTTTTCCCCCACTTTATATATATATATTTTAATTGGCATTGAAAGAATCGCACCTTCTGACACCTGTACAAATAACTTATGATCCATCTACACCATTTACAGCTGTACAAAGTCAGCCCCGGATACCGCAGACCACGCTCCGACCCATGGCATCACGGCTTCGGGAGCCTCTGCGAGGCAGGGCTGTGCAGTGCCACGGGTCACCACCCTGAGCCCAGCATCACCACATGCAGCAGCTCAGAGAGGAAGGAGGCCGGGGCAAGCAGGTGTTTCTGAGCCTCCGTTCCAACTTCAGCCCCTTCCAAGGCCCAAGCGCTTGCTGCCTGTCCTGGCACTGGTTGTCGTTTTTGAGGGGAGATGAAAAACTGCACTGAAGAACTGAACGTGGCTGCTGAGACCTTCCAGGTTCCTGTGTAGGGATGCTGAGGCTGGGAGCCTCTGGAAATTGCCGTGATGCTGTTGCCCATCAGCTATCAGTGCTGCTTTTTGCGACCTGGAGGCTCTTTATGTTGCTAAATAACCCATTACCCACCAGCAGCTCCAGAGTTGCCTTGCCCCCAGTAATGTATGCCACTGCGAGTTTGGGGCTGCATGGTGCATTCAAAGTGTGAGTGTGTAAACCCTGAGCTTGGGAACAGGAAGCAAAGCTGCCTGCCGTGCCAAGGCGACAACGAGGGGCAGCACCAGGAGGGTTTCATGGGGCCCAACGAGCCAGGATGACCCACAGGCTTGGAGCAGGTCAGGGAAGCATCTCCAGGCCTGGATATCTGCGCTCCAGGGACGCCCTGTGGGTGACAACGAAGAGCTGCTGTGTGCATTGACAAGGCTGGGGGCTCCTCCTTGGGGCAGGGGATCCAAGCCAGCACCCCTGAGCTGCTGGGAGCCGAGAGAACCAAAACTGATAGTGTCATGGAAGGGTGCCATGGATCCCACATCCCCTCCAACGTGAATTTACAGAAGACTCCCTGGAGGCACCCCAGATATCACCAACTACATTCAGAGAGTCAAGCAACGCACACCGTGGTTCTTCCATTACTGCAGCGAAGATGGGCCTCGGACACGTTCCTCCACAGAGCTGGGTTGGTGTGAGCCCATCTGCAAAGCAGGGGAGGGCTCCTACACCCCGACAGCAGCAGAGGGAAGGAACAGAGAAGTCTCCCAGGTGTTCTGCAGGCTTCTCAGAGCAAAGCCAGGCTGAGCTGCCTGGGCAGCACAAGCTGCTCTCACCCAGTTCATCACTGCCAAACATTGCACTGGATTTTCCATGTCCCTGCTTCACACCACCCATCGTTCTTGCGTAGCCCCTCTGAAACAACACTGGGTGTCCCGCCGACTACACGCATCAGACGCACACGCCAGGCCAGGAGACACCACTGCAATAAATATTAGTGCTAGCAACTGCTCTTCGATCCACTTCACAGCAAGCACCATCACCTCAGCTCTGTTTTCCTCAGTCCTTTCCCTGAAACAAAAAGCTTGGAGGTTTTTCATGACTTGTGCAAAAGGTTAAAGCTCCCAGTCCTTCAGGAGAGCTCTGTCTGTGGCAGGGAGCCTCAGCTGTGGCCACCACAGCCATCCCTTGGCACACGACTGTCCTCCCCGAGCTCTGTCCACCTCTGCCTTTGCAGCTTCAGAAACGCCATCCCGGTTGCAAAGCCACTGTTGCTGGCTCCTTAGTGTGCTTTCTTTTTCCATTTCTTCTATCACGACCCAGGTGCCGCATCTTTCACATCAGCTCTTCCTCCTTTTCCTCATTGGATGACGCCTGCAAATGTGTTGATGGGCAACAGCAGAGACTTGGGCATGTATTTCACAAGTCCCACATCCTCTGCTTCATGCAGGCTGAGTTTCATTGTCCTTGACTTTTGCAGGCAGTAGCTGGGCTCTAGGCAAGGAGACACTTCCACGCTGCAGGAAGACGAGAACATGTTTACCACTCATGCAAAGCTGCCCTTGAGGGCCAGAGTCTGATCTCAGACTAAATCCCATCTCTCTGCTCTGACTGCAGAGCGGGGGCTGCCACACGGAGCTGTGCAGCTGCTTTTGTGCTTTCAGAGTGGTTTTGGCTGGGAGCTGACGTGTATCAGCATTTAAGCACAAAAGCAGTGGCCTCAGCCTTGCTTACTTCAATTCTCAGAAATTCCCACTTCACCTATGCTCCATGTGGCTCTCGGAACACGAACCACAAACCCTGCCTGTTCCCTTCCAGCACTTCATACGTCACTACCACCGCTGCAGCCACACTAACCTCTGACTTCTTTACAGGGCTGATTTCTCTGCCCCGACCTTCACATGCTTGAGATACCCCAGGAAAGACTGCAGTCCACGGAGAGAGCATCAGCCCCATAACACAATTTAAAAGACCTAAGATCTTGGAAGTACCTGTCCCTCTACTGTCTTAATGACAGCACCTCACTTAAAATGAAAGAACCTTTTTTTTCACACCATCACCCCAAAATGCAAAGGTAGGAGAGCACTCCCTATCTCCTGTCCCTGCAGACACCCAAGGTCAGGCAGGATGGGGCTCTGAGCATCTGATCGAGCTGTGGGTGTCCCTGCTCAGTGCAGGGAAGTTGGACCAGATGGACTTTAAGGGTCCCTTCCAACTCAGACGATTCTCTGATTCCATGGTTCTTTGACTCTGCCCGGCTTTCCCAGGAAGGGCATCCTCACCTGATCACATTCCTGTAGGTCCTTCTGCTGTCCTTATCCAGACACAGCGTGAAGGGCCTCTGCTCCGTGCTCCTGATTTTGATGTTGCACGTCTTCAACTTGTTTGTCATGGTCTGGGTTGGGAGAGGAGGAAGAGCTCAATGAGTGCCTCGCACACCTGGCAAGGGTGGTGCATATGGGAGAGATGAATGGCAGACAGATGAAAGGGAAAAAATGATGACATTCTCCTTCAGTTTAAGCTTCAGAAGGGATGCAAGGTGCCTGCTTTAAAGATGGAAGGGTTTCTCTCTTTCCATGATCACAACCTAAGGTTGCAAGGGCAGACTTTGCAAATTGGCCAAGTTTGCACAGGTTGGAAGGTTTGGGATGTCTGATGTGGGGCATGGCCCTCTCTCCTGGTGCACCTTGGTGGGCAGCATGGGCTGCAGCACCTTGGTGTTTCCAAAAGCAAGAACAACCAAAGGAGTACTGGCTATCTGAAAACACCACCTGAGAGACTGACGGCTCTGGGGCAACCCAGGATGCAGCTGGAGCTAACGGGGTTGATCCCAAACCTACAGATCCTCTCCCATACCCAGGCAGAGCCACGATGACTAAGGGACTAAGCCTTATTTCACCACTTTGCCCCTTGAGTCACAGAATCACCGTGGCAGTTCAGTACTTCAGGGTGTCCTGAGACAGTGTTTGATGTGGTGCTGAGTGGCAGGGACAGCATTTGACTTGAGAAACTAGACTGTTCCATGGAACACCCAGCCATGGAAACCCCCAGAGCCTTCCCCTTCCACGGAGAGTTCCCCTTCACTGCAGTTGTAAGGGTTTTCCATTCACTGGCCAACCCTTCCTTCCAGGGCCAGGAGCATCCACAGCCACTTACTGAGAAGGATCGTCCCGACAAGTTGTTGATCCTAACAATTTCAGTGATGTCCACACTCAGACATGCCAGATCTGCAACAGAAGCAGTACGTTAGACTCGGACAGCCCAGGCACAAATGACACCGAGTACTATGGTCAGGTTTACCCTATGGGGCACAGAAATCTCAGCAAAGCTCCTTCTCTTGCTCCCAAGGCAGAGAAACCCACCTTCAGCCATGTTGGCAGGGATGGCCTTCATCGAGAGACCCGTGGAGCGCAGGGACAGTGACACGTCCTTTGCCCGGTCACTCACCACGACCTGCAGGGAAGGAAGGTTCTGTCCATTCAGCCAGGCCGAGGGGTGGCTCTGGGGAGCACTGGGGCAGTTTCTTACAAGTACAGTAATAGCCAATAGGCTTTTAAAGTTCATGAGAACCTCTCTGTCCTCTCCTGGAGTGCAATTCCAGGGAAAGCAGGAGGGCCACATCACTGCTTTTGGGAGGTCTGTGCTATGCCTGTGGACATGGGCATGTTGGGTACACAGAGCACCACTCACCTTCCTGTATGTGACAGTCAGATCTATGCCAGGGCCATCCAGGGTCGTCTTCTTCTTGGCTGGGTTTACCTCTGCAAAGGGGAGAACCAAGAAGGATGGAGGTTTCACTCATCCCACCCATCTCAGGGCGGAAAAAAAGCAGTCCAGGGGACAAGCCAGTCTGTGGGCACACTGGAGGCTCCATGCCACCAAAAAGTTCGGTGAGATGGACTCTCTGTAGGGTCTATGCTCAAGCCCAATGGCAAGCATCCATCGGACCA
This sequence comes from Numida meleagris, assembly GCF_002078875.1. Classification (NCBI taxonomy): domain Eukaryota; kingdom Metazoa; phylum Chordata; class Aves; order Galliformes; family Numididae; genus Numida; species Numida meleagris. The sequence goes on from NC_034425.1 coordinate 1,376,052, forward strand.
GGCACTGGGTACAGAGCAGCACTCTTGTGCCTCATGACATCGCCTGGCTGAGACCAGGACCCAGCGACCACCCCCTCGTCTGGCATCACATGCCAAGGAGGGAGACAGAGGAATGCAGGGCGGCTCCTGATTGCTGGGGAGTGAGGGCTGTGCCCATGGCATGGCCATGGCTGCTGTAGCAGGTAGGACCCCTGGATGGCAGCCCCAGCTGTGGGGTTCCAAAGGGAGCAAACGCACCTCTGGGAGAGACGCTGTCCTGCACCTGGGCACACAGCTCTGTAAGGAACACGTCCTCAGCCGGCTCCTGTGCCAAGCTGCTGAAGAAAACCTGAAAGAGAGGGAAAACTTTGAGAACAGCCACTCTGTGCCATCACGGTGGGATTGTGGCAGCAAAAGGTTCTCCCGAGCACCCCAGCGGGACATCAGCAAAGGGAACCTATCACCTCACCATGGGGGACTGATGGGATGGGGAGAGCTGATTCTGCTTTCTGCAGCACAGGAGCACAGCACGGGGCCAGCTGAGCCACGGGCCTGTCCCTTGCCACTGGGTGTCACTGCGTGCTCACAGATGGCTGCTCCCAGCAGATACCCAGGGCTGGGGGAGCAGCTTCTGGCCTGGCCACAGGCGCTGCCTTAACTGCAAGGCCCGCCATTTCTCCCTGATACATCGAAATCAGCCCTCACTTCAGATCTATGCAGTACTATTTGGGCAAAATACGAAGATAAGGTCCTGGAGAGCTTCTGCTCGCCCTCTACCCAGCTCCTGTGGGGCTCAATCCCCACTTCCAGGAAAGCTCTCTGCAGCCAAAGAGGAACAGTATGGTCTCAACCAAAGCAGCAAAGCAGGCTCTGTGCTTCCAGATCACGCCCCGTATGACAGCAGGGCAGTCTGAGTGCCTCTATCTGAAAACCACATCTGGAGGCAGTTCCTCTTCCCCCACTCGAGTCACCACTCTTTCACTTGTTTTTGATTTCTGTCTTGGAGGAGAAATGAGTCGAAGAAAAATTCAGAGGAAAAACAAAATCCTCAGCAACTCACACTGCGGATCAGGTGCTTGCAAGTTGCACGTTATTAATTCAAGTCTTGGTGATGCTCCACCAATAATTAACAAAGCTCTTCCAGCTCCTTGCAAGCCATGTGCCGGTTTGCTCATACAACGGCTGCTCCTTTGCTGCAATAGATCACCACATTGGCTGAGGGCAGCTTAAAAGGAGATATGTGTATTGATAACAGCCTGAGCTTTGAAGGGGGAACTGCCAGAGGAGCAGACGGAGGGCTGGTACTTCAGGACCAAATACAGAAGTTCTTAGTGCTTGTACCAAATACCAGGTATCACCCTGTTACCATTTCAGAGAAAAGCTGGCAGGAAACAAATAAATGAGCATTTCAGGAAACCCTGCAAAGCCCCTGCAAGGTTTTGGTAAAGGCACCCAGAAAACTCCTCTTTGATTGCAACACCTACAGCAGCAGGAGGTGCCAGAGCTGCTGAGCAAACCCATGTCCAGCAGAGCAGGGTGCACGGGGTAACGTCAGCGTTTGCTCTGCTGACCTTCAAGATCCTGAAATAGCCTTCCCAGGATCACAGACCTATCCCTACCCATAACCTTACCCCTATCCCTAACCGCAGATCTGGGAGCCTGGTGGAGAGGGGCAGGGCTGGGGGCACGGGGACCAGCTCAGAGCTGCCCAAATCCCACTGACCCCATGGGCTCTGCAGAGCGCTGCCAGTGACGGGGAGCAAGCGTTGGCAGTGCCATGGGACGGCACAGCACCCACAGAACCCACCTTCACCACGTACACCTGGAAGCAGACGGGCTGGGTGCCCATGCGGACATAGTAGGCAATCACATCAGTGATGAAGAGATCGGTCACCAGATGCTTGCTCGGAGAGGAAGGCTAGGGGGGAAATCGCAACGAGGATCAGCCCAGGTCACTGCCTTCCTATCAAGTAAGGGGCAGTGAGCTCAGCTGTTCTGCCATGACGGGCCAAAGTCAAGGCGGGCTTGCCCCCACCTCCCCACCTTTCTTGCAGGCTGTCGGTGCTGGCTCAAACTGCCAGGAAATGAGAGCAGGGGTATTACAGCAAATGCCTCGTTTACATTTGCGTTCTTGAAATATGCCATTTCCTGTCCCTTGGCCAAAAAAAAAACCCACTGCAGAAAATGGGTCTCGGGGGCTCAACACCACCCCTAGCTGTCTGCAGGGTGTAAGCCCCCATCCGGGGCACAGAAGGGCTTTGCAGGCACGAGATCACTCCTGCAGGCTTCTGGGCAAGGGATCAGGCTCAGGCAACGCTGGGGGTGGGGAGGGTTCCTCGTACCATAGTGGCCAGCTTGGGGATCATGTGGCACAGCGTGTTGATGTTGCTCTCGTACCAGGGATCGGCTCTGCCCAGGTAGGCGGCCACCTCGCACAGCTCCTCGGGGCCAGAGGCAGCAGGGTTCTGTGGAGAAACACAGCTCAGGGCACGGCCACGGCGCACACCTCACCAGGAGGCGGAGGGAGGCACTCATGGGGTCAGTCCCTGGGATCCCCCTGCTCCTCCAGCAGTGACCGGACTCACCGCAGCCACCAGCGTGCCCGGCTGTCCCGTCACCGGCACGTAGTAGAACTGCAGGTTTAGCCTCGGCGTCAGGAAGACTCGGCGTGTCTCTCGCTTCCTTGAAACGGAAAAAAAATAAATATAGCCACGCCTGAAAGGTGAAGGGAAGGAAAACAGTGCCAGGAGATGACAGCGGCTCTGCAACACAAACACGCACCCTCTTAGCTTGCCTCTTGTGCCCAGTGGAACACAACAGCAGCAATGCCCCCAGATTCCCAAATCCAGCCTGGAGGGTTTATGGGATGTCCCATAGGTGGGCTCATTCGGTTCTTTCCCTTGTGCACTGGAAAAATTCTCGCCTGGTTTTATCGATTTTTTTTTAATCTCTCATGCACAGAATGGAAAATCTCCACATGTGCACCATTTGGGCCACGCGGCCGGTGAAGGTGACAGTTGTTCACCATAACAGTGGTGAAGCACTGGCACAGGTTGTCCAGGGAAGCAGTGGATGTCCCGTCCTTGGAGGTGTTCAGCAGTGGGTTGGATGGGGTTATGGACCATGAGGACTAGAGGAAGATTTCCCTGCCTATAGCATGGGGGTGGGACTGGATGATCTTTGAAGGTCCCTTTCAACCCAAACCATTCTAGCATTCATTCCAAAATGAATGCATTCGGGTGCAGAACATCCAGGTCCAATCCTGTCCCAGGTAACCCTGGATCCCAACCCAGCCCCAGCCACGCTGGCTGCCGCAACCGAGCAAAGCCCCCGCTCCGAACCCCCTCCCCCTGGCAGCTGCTCACCGCAGGGAGTGGTAGGCTTGGGCCAGGCGCCCCAGGATGCGGTCGTCCCCCAGCAGCACGATGCGGGCGGTGTGCAGCCTCAGCAGCGGGGCCGTGGGCTCAGTGGGGATCCCCGCTCTCCTCTGCACCTTGGCCGCCGGCTTCGCCCCGGGGCTGCTGCAGCCGGTCTGCAGGAAGGCCACGCTCTCCAGCGGCGAGGGCTTTTTTTTAATGCCACCTTTCCTATGGAGCCGGGATTGCTCTGTGTCAGCACTGCACGGGGCAAAGGGCTCCTCGGTGGCTGGCGGCAGGTCCCGCTCGATGCCGCTGTCGGTGGAGAGCACGGAGAAGCGGGTCTGCTCGCAGCACTCGCAGTCTGAAATGATGTCCTGGATCTCGAAGTTGTCCAGGTCCTGGCTCAGGCGATCGGGCTCGCAGCTCTGCGACAGCGGGCGGATGAACAGCACCAGCTCCTTCCCTGCAGGCAGGAGGAGCTCAGGGAGGGAGATGCGGCCAGACCCAGGCTGAGCCCTCGTCTTGACCCAGCTGCCAACCAGAGGCCCACCAGCAGCTCCAGATTGCCCTTCCAGCCCCATTTCCCATTTTCCAGCTCAGCATCACCCTAATCAGGTGCTTTGTGTGCACCTCGCAGGGGTGCCCTGCTTGTCTTTCCCCCCAAGTCCTGCCCTGGTGCCTCACTCACAGAGCTGGTCATCTTCTGTCCAGAGGTGGAAGCTGATGTTGGGGTTGGGCAGCGGGGTGCCCTGCAGCCCTTCCAGGGGGGCATCGCCTGTGGGAACAAGGGTGCTCATAGCACATGGAGCAGGCAGTGCACAAAACCCATTGGTGCTCTGCTTCAGCTGTTGGAATAGACCTGAGCCCCTGGGTCTCTCCCCCACCCAGTCACTTCTGGCCAAACCCAAGGCTGTAATCACAGCCCTCTGCTTTCACAAACTGCACAATATGAAGGTCCCTACACATCCTGGGAAAGGGAGAGGTGACAAGGGGAAACTGAGGCATGGTCAAGTGAAAGACCTTGCTTTGCTGCGGACAGCAGAGAGCTCAGAGAACTAATAACATTCATTTTGGGGATGGGCAAGGAAGGGCAGCACGATGGGGGCTCACCTGGTGGCGAGGAGCTGAGGACGGCGCAGTAGATGCTCTGCAGCCTCTCCGCGTGCTGCCCACGATCTGCACCCGCTTCGCTCCACGTGCCCTCGACGGCCGCCACCACCTCCTGGAACCAGTGCTCCACCTCGCTGCTGGACATGCCCTGCCACAGAGGTGCTGTCAGTGCCCCCAGGTGCAAGAGGAGATGCTCCATAGGCAGAGCGTGGGAAGACGGCCAATGGACCCCGTGCAAACGGGCTCACGGATGAGCCTGTACTGCAGCCCCAGTGCCCGGTGGGACCATTGGGAAAGCACACCAGGGCTGTATGAGCACTGCTGGTTACCTGGAGCCGCATCCTCAAGGCGCTGAGGTCACAGCCCTCACCCAAGGCCGCCTGCATGGCGTGGGTAATCACATAGCACATACACGCCCGTGGGCTCTGGGAGATGCGAGCTGCCTCCGTGTCGGTGAGCAGAGCCTTGCAGATGGCTTCGGAGAGCAGCTCTGGGTCAGCAAAGATGAAAATCCTGCATAGGTGGGGTAGATGGGGACAGAGGGAGATGAGGAGGTGAGGACTGCCCAGTGATGACACTGGGGAAGTCTGTAGGCCCATGCAGGGAAAAAGGTCCTTGCAGATATTCTCTTTCTCCCCCCAAGAAGCTCCCTGCTTCCCAAGACTACTGAAATAAATTGGGATGTGTGGGAGGAATGTGCTCCCCCCAGCACAGCTGGTTTGGATGCCACCAAATTGCATCCCCCAGCCCACACCCTGCCATGGAGTTTGTCTCCAAGCTGTCTGTGCAACCAACATTAATTCAGGGTGTAGGAAAGGGGCAGCTTCACTACAAAATTCAAAGGGGATGGAAGAAATAAGAGCGATGATACATTCGAAGAAGTGCTACTCACTTTTCCTGGTAGGGGTAGGGGTCACTTTTAAGACTTTGTTCAGAGATCACCATCCTTTGGTAGAGCATTCCTAACAAGGGTGAGAAAATCAATGCACGGGGTTCAGAGCACGAGGCAAAACAACCCAGTCTGGCTCATGGGAAGGGCTCCAAGTGGGTGAGCACCGGTGGGAGAGAGGAGGCAAGGGCCAGGAGTCGGCCCTGGGTTAAATATAATCACAGACAAAGATAGGCCACGCTACAGAAAAAGAAAACTCCTTCTATTCATGGATAATTTCCTGTATTTCCCTTCCTTTGTTTAGAGGATTATGAGCTCCGAGGGGAGCTGGGAGCAGGAGGAAGGGCTGACTGCTGGCCCCGGCCATGGGGCCACATCGGGGATGGCGCTGGGTATGTGAAGAGCATCATTCTGAGTGGGGAGGGATGTGCTTCACCCGAGCTGGCCCTGGGGTGGGAGAGACATAAGCGTCCCATCCACCTGCTAATAGCCACCCAAAACCAGGAAAGGGGAACCCTTCCATCCAAATATATCCTGAGGACCTAAGGCTGGGCCAGCCTCACGCAGCAACCCCTGCCACAGCTTTAGGCAAAGGCCAGTTCTGTATAGAAACCCCCCAAAACCTAGGGGCAGAGCAGGGGAGCATCCTACCTGGTGCTGTCCTTTCCATCTTCAGCCTGGCAGCATAGTCCAAACCAATCGTGCAGAAAGGCTTGGGCAGGGTGAGCAGCTTCTTGCAGAAATCATACACCCTGCTGCAGAGCTCGTCGGAGATGCAGGGAGCCTGGGGTGAGAGAGGGGCAGCTAACGAGATGCTGCAGGCAGCGATCCCATATGGGCTCTCCCCATGGCAAACCCTGGGATGGGCGGGCACAGAGCTACACCAAAACCAGTATGGGCTGAGATGTGATCTGTGAAGCAGGACCGGGCACCAGGATGGTGGTGGTGCCTCCAGCAATTCCCACCAAAGGGCTGTGGGATGCATTCTGGCCAGGATTAGAAAGGTGCTTGGGCAAATGGACTTGATCAGCAGCGTGACTTCCTGCACCATCAGCACCAAGAAAAGGGGGAAGGACCCAACTGGGAGGACTTTCCCTCCCAAACATGCCATTATTTCAGACATGACATTGGGAAATGTGTGGCTGAGTCCATCCGGGGCAGTGCAGGGCTTGGCCGGGCTACTGCAGTGCAGGAGAAGGTGGTCCCTCCCGCACCTTCTGTTTCCCAGGATCTTGCCCCATGGAGGTTACCTTGATCAAGGCGTACATCAGCGTGTGCAGCAGGGGGATGATGTAATGTCTGTAGTCACCTCGCTCTGCCTGTGGGACCAACAGGCGCAGTCAGCGCTGGGGCACCCAGCACGGCCCTGCATGGGAGCAGGGTGATGCTCCTGGGGCTGGGGGAGCTCTGGAGGCTCTCTGTGGGCCACTGGGGTGGGCAGGGTGTCCCTGGGGGGGGAGGGAACAGGTCCTGCCTGGTGGGCTGCCTGTGCTGGCCACAGATCATGATGGGTGAGTGGTGGACCACCAAGGGCACAGAACCCGCAGTGGCAGAGGGCGAGAAGTTTCTATCCGAGGTCATTGGGGAGCGCCTTTTTGTTGCCAAAAAAAACACCAAGAAACTCACGTGGACACAGAAAACCTGTGGGAGCCCTCTGGGAAGGGCCTGCGTTGTTTGATGGGTGTGGGAACAGAGCGGTGAGGGAGGAGGGATGGGAGCTCCCACACAGCTCCAACAACAGGAACAGCCCCAGGTACACCTGATTTCTGCCCAAAAACCTCATGGATCCGAACTGCCCGAGGGAGGGGGCAATGTGGTGTCTGGGTGTGCCCAAATGGAAATGGGGCTACTGCAGCATGAAGGTGCCACGTGCTGCTGATGCTCTCCCACCCTCGTGTAGCTTTGCAGAGCAGACATAAGGGCACAGCAGGGCTGGCAGAGCCTTGCCGTGGTGATGCTGGTCCTCAGGGTCTCCCCCCAGCACCTCTTCTCAGGGATGATGTGCTGCTGCTGGATCCCAGCTAAATGGAACCGATGGCAGCAAAGCTTTAGAAATGATCGATAAAATGAGTAAGGCTGAATCGCTGAGGCCAGCTAATCCCGGGCCAGAGCCCCGGAGGAACTCGAGCATGAAATTGCTGAGTTATTATCAGTGGTTGGTGCCGAATGCTCAGGGCTGCTGCAGTGTCAGGGGACTGAAAAAGCACAATACTGATTTCCAAGGAGAGCTTCAGGGAGACAAAAGGGAATTACAGACTGGGAGGACTGACAGCCCTCTGAGAATAAGAGCAGCAGAGGGATAACAGCTCTAATGGGGGGGGGGGATAGTGACGCGGCTCTTGCAGGGGAATGCAGACCTCGGTCCCAAAGGGGGGTGGCAGCAGAGGGGTCTCTGCAAATGAGGGCACCAGACGGAATGTCACAAAAGTGACACCGCACCCAACACATCACGGCTGCCGCAGGTGCTGGGGGGGCTGAAGGTTCACCCGAGTTCAGAAAACGACGAGGTGCATCAGTGAGACACAAAATCCATCCGCAGGGTTTCCGCGCGACGCACCCGGGACAGGATACGGGGCTCGGGGTGACACCACGCGGAGGAAATGAGCGGCGGGGAGGGAAACTTCCCCGGTACCTGTGACCGCAGAGAGGTGTGGGGGTGGGTGGATGGGCTCTTCGTTTCGCTGTCTGTGGGCTGCAAATATCACCTGCCTCTGGCTATGAGGCTCCAGCCCCTACAGCCTCCTTCCCTGGGCTTGTCCTGCCTGGGATGGACAAAGCCCCGCAGAGATGAGACCCCCGCCCGTGGAACGCCGCGAGGCACTCACCCTCTCCAGCTCTTTCACCAGGATCCTGACCAGGACGGGGCTGTTACTGGGATTCTGGTCGATTTTTTTGTGCAGGGTCCATCGCAGCATCCCTGAGAGGTGAGAAGGGGGGAGGTGAGGCTGCCCCGCAGAGCAGTGAACTGACGGACGGGGAGATCTGGGCACTGCAACCACCACCCCCAGGGACCTCTCCCACAGCTCAGTGCGGCTTCTCCACCCCCTGCTTCACCCAGCGACCCTCTGCAAGGGACGGGGCATGCTAATTGGATCTAATTAACTGTGAAATATCCCACACACTCCAAGTGAAATCAATCCCCCAGAATGAATTAAGCTCCCCAGCGCTGCAGCAGCCCAGCCGCTGGCTCAGGCAGAGCGGTATTCCCCACCACGGCGACGAAGGGATTGCAGTACACTCTCCAGCAAAGGGCTGAGCAGCGCGTGGCAAAGCAGCGGCCCCATAGGGACGGGTTGGCAAATTCCATCTGGATGGGGCTGTCCCAGGGGCTCACCTCGGTCTTGCTGGCAGGCGGGGTGGTGGCCGTCCAGCTCGCGCAGCAGCGTGCGGACGCGGCGCAGGATGTCTGACTCCAGCTCTGCGGGGACAAGGAGGGCGTGAGCAGCCGGGGCACCCAGGGATGGGAGCAGGGAAGCCCTGGGATGGGTATTGAGGGTGTCAAACCTGGCTGAGCCCCAGCGGCAACAGGTCAGAGTCATGGGGGGAACCGTACCAAACCAGCATGGAGCCATGCTGAGAGCAAAGCTCGCCCACAGGGATGTGGTGGCAGAGAGGCTCTGCCCTGCGTGAGCTCTGAAGAGTCCCTCTCATTGACTAAAACAATTACGCATTAAATACAGAAGCTGAAGGACCAAAAGCATGGCTTGGCACTATGAATGAGCAGAAACACCTCTGCATTTGGGCACCACACAGATTCAGCCTCATCCCTGTCCACCATAGATTCACAGAACCATGTGAGCTGGAAGGGACCCCTCAAGGCCACCTGGTCCCACTCCCTGCACTGACCAGGGACACCCACAGCTCCATCAGTGCTCAGAACCCATCCCCTGAACCCCGGCTGTCTGCAGGGCTGGGGCAGCACCACCTCTCTGGGCAGCCTGTGCCACTGCCTCACCGCCCATAGCGTGAACACTAAGAGTGTCTTCCTTATACCCAATCTAAATCTCTCTAAGTCCAAAACCATTTCCTCTTGTCCTATCACACAGACCCTGCTCAAGAGTCTCTCCCCTTCTTTCTTACACCCCCACGAGAGCATCCTGGTGACAAGGGCTCTCTTTCAGCCAGCCCAGCCCACAGCTGCCCACCCAGGGCCCCGAGCACCCCCAGGCAGGGACAGAGCGCTGACTGCCACCCGCTCCCCACGCACGTCAGCAGTGAGCTGCATCCTGCTCGTGGCCAAACATAAACGTGAAAACCTGAGAGCTGATTTGGGGCATGACTTGTTCGTGTGGTGAGGACTGGTGCTCACGAGGGAGCTCACGTGTCAGCGCTGGCACGACACAGATATTAGAGCCATGTGAGGGATTGGCTGGGAAACACTGATTCCCTAACCCTAACCCTAATCCTAACCCTAACTCTGCCCTTCCTGCCCAGTTTTGCTCCAAACTTGCCCATCCCCCCCACACCCTCTTCAGCCACAGCTCCATCTCCCCAGGCATCAGAGATGGCTTCAGGGCAGCGGTGGGCATTCCTCTTTGCCTACAAGAAACAGGAGGCAGCCCGAGTGATGCTACGGAAGCGCTGTGCTCAAGGACCACGACCTCCACAGCTCCTTGCATGGCTCCGCAAAGGGATAAAGCCGACAGAGCAGGGGCTGGGTGGCGGAGCAGAGCCCTGGGCTTCCCGAGGAGCAGTGACCGGGAGGGGGGAGCCGGGAGCCCTAGGAAGGGTCAGAAGGAAACTTCCCATTCTTTTTTATTTGTGTATATTTCTAATGACGATGGGAAGCTTTTCCTGAGGCCGACATAAACAGCGTGTCCTCTCTTCCTAAATCAAAGTGCCTGCAGCCGCGGTGTGCCGCGGTTTCTTTGTGGGGAGCGAAGCATGAGACTGCTGCTCCAACACAAACAAGGGGCACTTTGATCTATAAATGCTCGCAGCCTACCAGCAACAGCAGGAGTGGCTTACAGACGAGATAAAATATTTCAGCATCAATATCCTGTCGATAAGATGTGAGATTGCACTGGAATGCATATCGGATTCGCTCTCCACCCACCTGCGCTCTCCATGGCCGGGCCGGGGCTGCAGCAGAGCATGGGCACGGCTGCAAGGCTGCTGAGTGCACGGCTGCTGCTCACTGCGCACGGGCATGGCCTCGGGTCCGGGGTCTCACCTGCAGAAAGCACAGGGCACCGTCAGCTGTACCAGCAAAGGCAGCGCAGGGAAAGGGAGCCCAGGGCAGAGGGCATTTGGCAGAGGGCAGCCCTAAGGGCAAGCCCTGGGTTGGTGTTTGTTGGGGAAAGGCTCAGCTCGGAGCTGAACCCAGCGGAACACTTGGTGCCCACAGCAAGGGGGATGAGAATCGCCATGCGGGGCATCACTGGGAGCCTCCTCCTCCCCAGGAGTTAAGGAGAAATGTTTGGGTTTAAGTCCAACTGAGTCAAAAACACAAAGTCCAAGAGGACAAAGAACAGATAAAAAAGACAAGCGGAATCGGCATAAGGTCCCTACCCAGCACCCCAGAGAAACAAACCCCAGCAGAGCTCAGAAGCAAGTCACGGCCCAAAGCCTGGCATCGGATGGTGCAGAATCACAGAGTCACCAAAGCTGGAAAAGACCTCCAAGATCATCTAGTCCTGCCTACCACCAGTATTTTCCCACTGAGCCATGTTCCTCAATACAACATCTAAGGCATCCCCTGCCATCAAGCATTGTTCCCTCCAGCGAAAGAGGAAAAAGAAAGCAGGGAGGAAGGAAGGGAGGTGCTGTGACATGGCACCTGGTGCCCACCTGTGGGACCCTCAGCACTCCGGGTCCCTCCAGGCTCCATCAGCCCACACTCTTCCTCACATCCTTGCTCTATTTAGGATTCTCTCCCCACGGAGATCCTAAATCTGTAATCACCCATCACCAAATGCAGAGCATCCTGCTGGGCAGCTCCTGGCCGCAGTGACGCCCACCGGAGCGCGTGGTGCTCCCACCCCTCCTCGCCATCAGCATCACACGGCACCGTAGAGGTTGGCACCGTGGCTCTCAGCACACTATTTCCTGCAGGAAAAAGGCCCCCACGAGGGGCCAGGTGCATGCTGTGCTCCTCAGTGCCCGCCGAAGCGAAACGCGCGTCGGCTGCGAGCGGCGCCGTGGCTTTCCACATCCGCGTCCCATCTGCCCGCGTGTGGGAGGGGACCCGATGTGCAGCGCTCGCTTTCCAGATTTAGAACAGGACCTGGGGTGAGGTGAGCGGTTCCGGGCCCACGGAAATGTGCTTCTTGGTCTCCTGCCCGCAGCACTGCTGCTGTCCTTGCCGCCTGCACAGCCCGGAGGTGGGACACGCAGCCCCGCATGCTCCAAGGGTGCAACTCCCCAGGAAAATTCTACTACAAATGCCCCAAACTGGTCCCCAGCGAATTCAGAGTCCATCAGAACAGGCAGATGTTATGTGAAAAGGGGCACTGAAGGACACGGGGAGAAGGCGTGGGGTCAGCCTGCTTCCCACCAGTACCAGCTGCTGGTCCCTGCTCATCCTGGCCATAATCAGCACGGGGACCCCACTGGGCAGAAATCACTCCTCTTCACAGGGGACATTTTCTGCCTGCCGTGCTCCCCAAGGGTACCAAGAAGCAAGGAGGGAAGGGACGTGGGGCTGAAGATGGGAAGAGATGGATGGCACCAGACCCCTGCATCGTGCTTGCCCTCTGCACCAACCCAGCCCAAACCCAAACCTGACAATGAGGGCTTTGAAGACACAGGAGCCCATGCTGCAATCAGGGCTCAATTCCCCCTCTGTGCAGAGCTCTCACAGACAGGAGCCCAGGCTTTTTCTTGGAACAGCAGCAGGGAGATAACCCAATTTGCCTGCATGAAGCCAACACAACTGATGGGGAAAGACGGGGACACCAGCCAGTGCACTTGGTCTGCCGTCCTTCAGATGAGGCTTACAGCTGCCACAGCCAAGTCCCTCATGTCCCTCACCCATGCAGATGCAGGCTGCTCCCAGGTGGCTTTTGAGTGGCATTAACGAAGCCAGGCTGATCTGTGCCAAATGGCCATGGTGCCATAGTTCACAGCCCTGGGAAGGGGGCTGCCAGCCCGTGCTGGGCTTGGCATCTGGGTAGGAGGGAAACCTTGGCCATCACCAGAAGCCACGTGTCCCTGTAGGGCCACAGGAACCATCTCAAGCACCAGTGCCACACTTACAGCTGCTGATTTGGATGAAAATGCATTTTAGCAGAGGATGTGTGCAACTGCAGACACAGAGGTGCCAGTGCTGGTGTCAGGGCAGTGCGTGACGCTGCACCACGGCACCCAGTACTGGGGTCCTCAGTGCTGTGCCAGGTTGGAACAGGATCTGCCCCCAACACCCACGCCACGTCCCTCTGCCTTCCCCGGACACAGCAGCCACAAATGGAGAGCCCCACCTGGCAGACTCAGCCTGCGAGAACGCCATGGGCTTTCCTGGTACCCTGCCCCACAAGCTGCTTGCAGCGACCCCGTCTCACCCCAGCCCCACACCTTCCCATCGCGCAGGGGGACCCTCAAGGAAGACCCCATCCCAGACCTCACTCCGGGCAGCACTCACCTCCCGCTGCGTCCTCCCATCTCCCGGCATCACCGCGGGGCGCAGGCCGGGCCCATGGCGAGGAGGAGGAGGGCGAAGTGGGGCAGGAGCCGGCAGCGAGCAGCGGAGCTGAGTTCTGCTCTGCGTGCACGTGTCAGAGCTCGCAGCAGCGGCCACAAGGCTGGCCCAGAACAGGAAGGGCTGATGGCCACAGGCAGCGCACGGCCGTGGGGCGACGGCTGAGCCGAGGGGAAATGCAACAGCGCGCGGTGCAAACGCCGGCCCTGCAAAAGTGCTCAGTTCCCCGAGTCACACCACTCCTCCTCTCTCTGCCCCCTCCTCCCCACGCATCTCTTCCCTTCTCTGCAGCAGCCACGAGACACATCTCATCCCATAACTGGTTATTTTGCTGTCTGCCAGCTCAGCAAGACCAGCGGCTTCTCCGCGCTCATCCCACTTCTCTGCAGAGCTGCAGAGCCCCACTTCCTCTCTGCAGTTCTTAAAATACCCGTGGCATCAGCTGGATTTTATTTCATTTGCAGGGAAAAAAAATTAGCAGAAAGGGCGAGAAGGGAATCACATCCCTCCCTTCAGCTTCCAAGAGCTATGAGGCTTTTAGAGATAAAACCCGCACAGCTCCAAAGCCACCTCTCCCAGGAGCTGGGGTAGCGATGGAGCCATCTGGCTGCACTGAGAGAAATGAAGAACGTTGCAGTGAAAGCACGGTTTGCCCCAGAAACAGGCTGATAAGATCACGGCTGAAGAGGCTTTGCAGCCTCATCTTCCTCTTCCAAACACGCAGGATGCCAGCGGCAGTGTGAGCAGAGCACCAGCAGCCCGCCCTGTGTGCACTGCGGGCTTCACAGACAGTCCTGGGGGTCACCAGGAGGCTTCACCAACAGGACAGAGGGCCCTGGGGGTATCGGTTCCACCCTTAGCTCCCATCCATGGCCCTTCTAAGCCCTGGGGGGGGGGCCTGGAGGTGCCACAGCAGAAGGATGGAGACATTCCCACCCACGTGAGCCATCCCGGCCCCACTGAACTCAGAGGGGTGACTCAGCTGTCCCCAGCAGCGCTTGACTTGGGGGATGCATGGGCTCCCCGAAAGACCTGCTGCTCTTCTCATGGGCCACCAAAAGTTGGCAGAAACACTGAAATGTTGGCTGAAATGCCACACACAGGAGGAGTGAAGCAGAAGTGCAGGAGAGCCCAGAGCCAGAGGGAAGCCCTGGAAAGCTCTGTTGCTCCATCAGACCTGCTGAGCACAGCCACCCCAGGACATCCCCTCTCCCAGCTCTCCCAGGGACGCAGGTGACAGAGCAGGGCAGGTGCAGCCCACGCTGAACACACGTTTGCTCTCTCCCAGTTATATTTAGTCCTGCTCCAAAGATGGTCTCTCCACGCCTCCTGCAGCCCTGTATTTGGTTACACGGCTCTGCCTGAGGCTTCCTGCGGCTCTTTATCTGCTCAGCAACAGATGCTTGCGAAGGAAAACCCATGCACTGCACAGGAACGGGGCAATGCTATGCAGCGCCGATTCAGGCCATGGCAAATAATGGTGGGATGGCAGTGGAGGTTGAACCTTCCCACCAATGCCCTGTCACGTGCTGTTGCTGTGTGACACATGGCAGCAGAGGGGCACCCTGACACAACGGCACCTGACATGGAAGTGCGGATGAAGCAAAGGGGGAAAAATGAATTCCTCCACGCAGAAAAAAAAAACAAATAGGAGGCATTACTTTCAGAGCAAACTATGCTGCCGTTCCTCTTCACTCAATGCAGCCCAGGCAAGCCAAGATGTTGGACACCCATCAAGTAGGGAAAGCCATCCCCATCCATGCTCCAGCTTCTGCCCATGCCACCACCACCTCAGCCCCGCAGCAGCTGGAGCAGGGAAGGGCATGTGAGGAGCGAGCAGCTCTGCAATGGAGCGTCCCAAAGGGAGACAAGGGGAGCGTTGGGCTGGGGGGAACATAGAGCACATGTCCCCACTGGGAGCTCACAGATGTCCTCAGCACAGAGCAGAGCAGAACTGCCCACCCCCTCGCTGCCCCCCTGCCCCCCTGCCCGCCTCCAGCCAGCTCAGATAGGAAAGCAGCGCAGCGACGCTGTGTCTGACATTACCCACAGCCCCGTGTCCTTCCAGCACTGAGAGCCAAGGGGGGTTGTCCCTGCGAGAGCTGTGGGGCTGTGACCCCAACCCGACCCACCTGCCAGGTATCACATGCTGGCACTGCCCAGACAGACCCCAAAATCCCAAATCCTCGACTGCTGTGCTGGGAGCAAGGTTCACAAGCCAATGCTACAGTGAGATCCACCAGCACAGCGCGCCAGCACCTTCTCCTGAGCCACACAAAGCTGCCAGCACAGGGCTGCTCTCCTCGGCCAGATCCCCACCTCCAGCCCCACTGCACTGCCTGGGTGCGACACGGGGACAAACGCAGCCCCTGCCCAGGGCAGCAGCAGCTCCAGGCTCCACCAAGGACCCAAACCACGGACAGCGATGCACCTGGAGCACAGGCTCCATCTGCCCTTACATCAGCCCCCGAGCACAAGTCTTGCAGTTAAAATGACAGCTAAGTCAAACTCAGAAAAAAAAAACCCACATAAAAATCACCTGAAGAGCATGTGTGAGAGCCTCACTCTCGTCCCCATTCCGACCAGCAGGGAGGGACACCCCCAGGACAAGCAGCGGAGCCACGCGGTCCCTTCTGGCCCCATTTGCAGCCTCAGCTCCTGGCAGGTTGGTGGCTGCAGGCAGCCCTGCAGGAAAGCAGCTGCTCTCCCCGGGCTCTCCCTGCCAAGGAAACGCGTCCCCAGCTCAGGCTCTGCTTCCCAGCAGCACTTTGCTGCCGGGACCGCTTGCCGGCTGCTCCAGCACAGCGCGTCCCTGCCAGCAGCCCCACGGCGTAGGGGGGGGGGGCGGGAGGGACCCGGCTCAGCCACCGAACCCCTCAGAGCCCGCATCCATGTGTCCGCCAGCGCCGAACGGCCCCGATCCCGTCCCTAAGGCTGCCGTGGAAATGGAGCGCTTCCTGGACACCAAGGGCTCTTTGGAGACTTCCTCGCCAACGTCACGTTTCATTCTTCCTAAGGGAAGAAACGAGTTTTCCGGACGCATCGGCTTTTTCGATTTAGCGCCTCTCTTCCCATTCCCGGAGTGGGCTTTGGAGAAACAATCAGAGGGAAAAAAATAAGCGTGCTGTGGAAGCCCTGCCAGGACTGACGGCGCAGAGCGCTCAGGGGAAACGGTGCACGGTGCGGCCCTGCAGCTCCATGGGCTCTGCACCGGGAAAGCGGCCCCGTGTTGGCTGCACGTCCCTTACCCCTTGCTAGGAAACGTGGGGCTCAATTGGGAGCCTCGGGGCACGTTCACATCTCACGGTGTACAGCAAACACCCCCAGCGACACGGGGCCGGGCTGCAGAACCGCAGCAGGGCCCCACGAGCAGCACCCACCGCGGTGCAGCTCTCCCAGCAGCTCCTGCCCAAACCACAGCTGACGGACGGCGCTGTCTTCAAGGCATGTCACACCTCAGAATAGAACAGCGTGACTCAGCCAACTCGGCAGCTGCCTTCTGCACAGCCACTGGCACCAGCAAAGCTCAAAAAGCAAGAAAGTGACGGGGAAGTAAGTCCCAGGAGCCCTCACGTCTGGGTTGGGGACGCAGCCACGCCAAGGGGCTCCTCGGGTCAGCTCCTTCCTAAGGACTCGGAGATGAGGAGCTGTCACTTCTTGCGAAAATCCGAGCTCCTTGCTCTGGGCGCATGGGGCTGCAGGGGAGGAGTGCTGCCACCGCATCCCAGCCACGAGCCCACGCAGCAATGACTAGGAGTGCTGCTGCTGCGCCCACCCCACGTCCCACAGAGCTCAGGGCACCCCAGAGCTGAGGCATGGGTGGGAAAGCACCAGACACGAGCAGCATGGCTCTGAGAGCGCGCGCAGGACTCTGCATGGGAAACCACCCAAACAGAAATGCTGAAATTGGAGCTTCCCCAGCAGAGGGATGGGCAGGCTGGTGGCTGGCAGTGGGCCGGGAGCTTCCCTGCAGCTCTTACGTGAAAAAAAAAAAAGAAAAAAAAAAGAACGAGAAAAGAATATATATATGTATGTATAGCAAAAAAAATATACTGATTTCGTGCCATGCAACAACAAGAACTGGGCTTCCCATGAGGCCCAGGAAAATCATGACCCACGACACCAGAGTGACCCCTATTTTCTCCCAGCGCGGGTGCAGGACGCTCAGCTGTGAAGGCTGAACCATGTCCCTGGATTCGTCCATGGAGGAACTGCCGGAGAAAGCCCGGGGAGCCACGCACTCACTGCGCAGCGCAAGGACCAAACAGACACGCACAACAGGCACGGTAACGCACGGAGGTGATCCACCAGCCCTGGAAGCCCAGAGGAAACTGTTTCCTTGCTCAGACTTGGCCAAGAGGCAGAGGGAGAGGCGGTGCTGGCGGTGCATGCACGCAGCGGGCCGTGCAATGAAGGAAGGGCTGCACCGTGCCCCGTGCGCAGCGCACCCGGCGGCTCTCGTCGAAACGCGAGCCCCCAGCGCTCCACTTTGCAGTTTCCTTTCCGGACGGGGCTGCTGCGCGCTCCGTGCCATCACCAAGGCCATCGCCATTTATTGCTACGACCCAAGGGACGGCTGCTGGCTGGGCGGGTAGGGGTTGGCACGCGTTCACTGGGGCGGCCGGGGTGGGTGCGAGCCCACCTGCAGCAGCAGCGGGCACCAGGGGGGCAATTCCCACGTCCCCCCGCCCCAGCACGTCCAGTGCCCCTTCCCCTCGCTCCACCCCGGTAAAAAAACCACACGGACCCCGCTCAGCCCTTCCCGGGGGTTTTACCCGTGGCGGTGCACGGCGTACCCCCCCAGTTCCACCCTCTGTGCCCATCCCGGCCCGTACCTGCGTCCCCCGGGGACTCATCCGGCGCGGCGCGGCGCGGCGGGGCCCGGGGGTGCCACGGGGGGGTCCGCCTGTGCCGGCGGTGCGGCCGAACGCTGCGGGGCGAGGGCAGCTGTTATCGAGACAACTTCCTCCTTCGGGCAGAAGCCCCTGCAGGAGAAGCTGCCGCGCGGCGCTCAGCCCCCGCTCTCCGCCCCGTCCCTGCCCCGCGGAGCCGCTCCGGGACCGCACCGCCCGGACTGCCCCGCGCCGGGAGCGGCCGGTGTTGCTACGAGAGACAAGGAGGAGTCTGTCCGAGCGGGCGGCTTTTCCAGCTCCAGCGCGAAGTTTTGTGCCGCTGCCAGCTCTGGCAGCCCGCCGTGCGCATCTGCTCCGCGCATCTGCAGCGCGCCTCTGCTCTCCGCCGCCGCGGGACGGTGCCCCCCGCTGCCCCCGCTGCCAGCTGCGGGGACACCCGACACCCCCAGCCCCCACCCGGGGAAGGGGTCACGGGGAAATTCGTCACCGCGCTGGCACGGGCCTGGTGCGGAGCTCTGCTTGTGCTCGGCGGGGTCACGTTGTCCCACCCGTGACTCGGCGGCGGAGCTGAGCCGAGATGGGGCCGCGCTGGGGGAGGCTGCAGGTGAGGCTGCACGGCCCCCCCCCCCCCCCGCCGTGCTGAGCCCGTGTGTACAGCTGCATGAGCACGGCTGGGGCCGGCTCGGCACCCGGCAGCGGCGCTTCAGGCTCTGAGCTGCTTGGGAACACGGGGAGAACGCCCTGACATAGGGCACGGGGATGGCAGCCAGCGCCGTATCCCTTCCCACCTCCTTTTTTACATGAGAAAAAAGCACGAGATACAGTTCCATACCTGGGCCCCAGCTTTTAAAATAACCCACTTCCTTCCTGCCCGGGAGAGAAAGGCCGGAGGTGGCCGCTCAGCTGACTGCCAAGGGGGGCTCAGCCCCACACCCCCCACGCAGATGGGGCAGCATCGCCCGTTTCCCCTCCGCTGGATCCCATCGTGCTCCCATTCATCTAGGACCTGGCCGTGGGGTGGTCGCACCACTGAGAGCATCGCAGCGTGACGGCGGCCTCGTGGGCAGGGCAGCAGGGACACGTGCACGTGGGGTTACTGTTTGCGGAGGGTTTTTCCCTCCCAGCATCACAATTTGCTTCCCCAGCGTGCCGTGGCCGAGGTTTGGGCAGTGCCGTTCCATAGCTTACATCCACGCAGCCTGGTGCCACGCTGCATCCCACAGGCACACGGCGTGCAGGAGCTCCTGCTGTAGAGAGAAGCTGATTCCCACACAGCTGCCAAAGACCCAGGGTAGGGGATTAGCCCCTCAGTGCCACCACTTCTGGGGTCCTGACCCCAAATTCATTTTGCTCAGAGGCCTTTCTGGAAACCTTCCCCTCCTGTGAGTTCTGTCCCTGGTGATGGCAGCAGGATTTCAGCATCAGCCTCTGGACGTGGGGTCATATTTGCTCATGGCAACCCGAGTAATGGTGAGGGTGAGGTCGGTTCCCCGTGTTTTCCGTAATGATTTCTGTGGAAGGGCTCTGTCTAGGCAACAAAATGAAGTGCTCACCTCAGGCACCAGTTCAGGAGGGGTTTTCCAGCTCAGAGGGGAATGTGCTGCCCAGCCCAGGGCTTCCCTGCTGGGGAGCAGCACGCTGCTCCGTGCGCTTTGAGATGGGGTGGTTCCTGGCTCCTGAAACCACACCAGCAATGGTGAGCAGGGACTTGCACAACCAGTGGGCACGGTGTTGCACATCCAGTGGCCCTTGTCACAGCGCTGGGACCAGCTCCCTCCTGGCTGTTGTCCTCCAGTGCTCACAGCTGCACCATCGCCCTGCGCCCACCTCCAGTGCACAAAGCTCTTCTTCAGTCAAAGAGGAGCTCTGGAGCACCTCTCTTGCAGCTGTGATTTCTGTTCACAGATAACTTTGTTCTTCCATGCTTTAATTTTCCGTCATTGTGTGGCTGCTGTCGTAACAGACCCAGCAGGTTGGCCGGGTTTCTGAGGGAAGGAGAGGTATTTGCAGGAAGAAAGGGACTCAGTCTGAGCGCTGCTCCTGCCAAACCACCCAGCCTGCAGGGAAGGCTCTGCTGGCCCACGTCTGAACCACCACAGCTCAAGCCAAGGGATGGTTTTCCTCCTGTTTGCAAGGGAACAGGTCACAGACCAAGTGTTATTTTATGTCACATCTCACCCAGCCAGATTCTGGTTTATTCTGTCTTTAACAAGTAGAGAGGATGGAGGTACTGGGGGAGGGGGGAAGGGAATCCAAGGGAACTACTGGTTTTGTGGCCTTAGTTTGCCTTTTTGGTTTGTCTAAACTAAGCTGCGTTCAAGACTTCATGAAAAACCCACGGTAAGAAGCAAGCAGAAGAAGATAATAATACATCATGGGCTTTGCAAGTCTGAGCAGCATCAGCATGTCTTGCAAGGGTGGAAACAGGCGGATAAAGGCTGTACAAGCGCTAGCAACAGGAGGGATGACTGCTCACCTCTAGGATAACACGGGCAAGCAAACAGCTTGAGCAGACAGCTGATGAGAAACCACTGCGCCTGGTATCACACCAGCACGCAGCAATGGAGAGCCAAGGGAGCAGGAGGCGGCTGCTGGTGCTGCAGCCACTGTGTGCCTCTGGGTGCATGTGCTGCCAGCACCAACATCAGCTGCTGGACACCACCTCCAGACCTGGCTTTTTGTGCAGACCTGAAGCGCTGCATGCACGTAAGCCAAGGGCTTGCATTTCAGCTCCCAGAAATGACGTGGGTGCCAAGGTGGCAGTTTTGGAATGAGATCAAATCCTCACGCTTATTGCTTTTGCCGGCGATGGCACGCAGCAGGAAACAGCGCTTTTAATCACAGCCCCTCTGCTCCAGTTCACTAAGAGCACTGATGAGTGGGCAGCAGGGCTGCTCCCACTGTGGATTTTCAGGCTGCACGAGCTCCAGCTTCCATCCCGTGGGGTGGGGCAGAGCAGGGGCAGGTTGTTGCCTGACCTCACGCTTGTTCATGTGGGCAGGGCTGGGCGCAGAACCCATCCAGGACAGGCGCACACCTGGGCATGGTGAGCATCCCTGCCCTGTGCATGGCCACAGCATCTCAGAGCCAGGCTGCATCCCAACAGATCCATGTCCCTACCGCCCCCCAGCCCCATGTGCTGGCCCCCACTGCACTGCAGTCTGTGGATAGGTAAAGAAATCCTACCTTTAAATTCTGATTTTCCTGCTCACTTTCCTCTTGTGCTCAGCCTCACCTACAAAAATAACTCAGGTGTCCTCTGCTCCATCACCCATCTCATTCACAAACACATGGGAAGCCCTAGAGCTACACAGTCACCTTCCTTCCCCCTCCCAAAACACCGTGGGTATAATGTGCTTTGGCTCCAAGAAATCCCTCATTTCCCCATTGATTCCATGTCCTTGCAAAGTTTTGGTTTGTTTGCGCCTTCCCGGCAGCGGGATCAAGGTGGGGGCACTGCAGTTCCCTTACCCCCTGTAAAAGCTGCTCCACCCCTCATCCCTTTTAAAGCCTGGGATGGAGAGCTGGGGAAGGAAGGAAGATGGGAGAAAAGCACAAAGGAGGAATGAAACCCCCACAGTGTGGGGACCTCTGAAATCACCCAGCAGCCGCCTGGGGCAGCGGTTACCTGAGCAGCACAGGGTGAGCACAGCCCTGGAAGGACACTGAGCGTGTGCCGGAGTGAAACCCCCATTCAGAGCTGCACATGTGTGCAGGGCCCGGCTGCGGGGAGTGCTTTTGTTTTTCGTGTGTCTGTTGGAATAGAAACTTGACACAAAGAGCGTGCACCTACCTGCTGGGTACGGCCATGTGTTGACAACCGAACCGTATCCGTGTCGCTCTGCTGCACTCAGTGATGCACTTGGGCAGGTCTGTTTGAGTACAGAGACTGGTGCTGCACACAGACCCACCCACTCTTTTACCCTAAAACATGGGGAACTGTTCCCAAACCCGCAGCAGGGAGGTCAGTGTAACCCATCTGCCCTCATCAGCGTTCTCCATTTATAACACAGCACATCTACATGCAGAGGTGTCCAGGCAGCACGCAGGCTTCAGCCATGATCCAGCACAGATGGCTCTCTACGAGGGGCAGAAGTTGGCTCCAAACTGAAGATCAGCGCATATTTCCTTCTGTGATGGCTGTGAAGTTAAGCAGAGGAGGAATCTCTGCTGTCACGCAGTCTCAGCTGTATGTGGACTGCTCATGCCAGCCCCAGCACGTCACATCTCAGAGTGCCAACGTGCCCCTGGGTCACCCTACTGCGTGGGAAGGGGCTAATGATGGGCTGCAGGTGTGCAGATATGGAATCATATAGGTGCTGCCTGCGTGCAGCCCCTTCCTTCGTCCCTCGCATCGCCTCCTGAGGACCATGTGCTGGAGAAGGGGTGCAGCTGGAGCTACCCCATTGCTTCTTGTTGGTGACAGTGCCCCGTACCCCATTAAAACTGCCCCAAAAACAGCAGCAAAACTGCTTCGGGATTGCATTTCAGCTGGGTTCCTGGGCAGGGAGACTCCCAGTGCACTGAGCTTTGTGCAGTTTCTTCAAGGAGCCTCTCACAAGAGCGTCCTGTTCTCAGGTGGCTTGTGGCCTCTGTTGGTTGTAAGCCAACACAGAAACCAACTATGGGAAAGAAAGGCTCTGTTGTACGGGGAAAGGCTCTCCCAGAGAGAGGCAGTGCCCGAATCCCAGCTCTGCGGACAGATCTGTCTGCACATTTCTGGTTACAGGGGCAGTGCCTCAGCCTGTGGTTCACACAGCCCCACTGGAAAGATACTGCAGTCAGCGCATGGGCACAGTGCACTGAGCGCATCTCACTGGCAAGGAAAGCGGCTGTGTCCTCTGCCAGGTCACTGCCATGCCAGGTCTGCACCTTTATGAGAGCCATCAGATTCCTAAGCCAGGAGCAGAGGGATCAGCAAGGAGCGAATTGCTTTGGCTGCGCCCCAGTCCTCGTGCTCACGGTGGGCGCTGACACACGGGCTGCATCTGAGCACACTGATCCTCATGCAGCTTTGCGTCGCTGGCACTTTGTTCCTCTTCTCGAGTGAATTTTCCCTGCTAGGAAAATCATTCTCCATCCAGGCACAGGGAGCCTCGTTAAGTTTTAATTGATCATTAATTAGCACAAATGAGATAAGGACACCGGAGCAGCAGGCACTGCCAGGTGAGAATCAGCCTCCCTTGGCATTCTGCTTCCTGGCTCTCACTGATCCTGAGTGAAGGCCAATGCCGAGGCACACAGGAGTCACCTGCCCTTCTCAGACCTTGACTCTGACCAAAACCCTTCAGAAATGAGCAAAGCTCACAGCAGACTTCCACTCTGTTCTACCTGCAATTGCTTGAAAGCATTATGCTGAACCGCGTGCGTTGGAAACCGCCAGTCTGGGAGGGACGCAGGGCAGGGAGCTGGGCCACCCTTTTCCCTTCTGATTCTCCTTTTTCCTCCTGAAAAGATGTGAATTGTGTTGGTAAACTCCTGCGAGGCCAGGCAGGGCTGGAGAGTCCCACAGGAGTGCAGGCAGGGAGCCCAGCTGGGCTGAAGGACACATGAGCTGCAGCGATGGATGCACACGGAACGGGGGGCACGGCGCTGCTGGGCTGGGACTTCTGCCAGGAAGCACAAGTGCAAGGGGAAGGTTTTGCCCTGGCACTGCCAACAAACAGCGCGTTGAGCATGAGGAAGGGATCAGAGGTGCTGAGCTGCATGCACCTGTGGGCAAGTCCCTGCACCCAGGACGTGACCCACGGCACCCGCCCCAGCGCCAGCCCAGCCCATCTGTGACAGACAGGTGGTTCAGGGCTTTTTTGTCTATACGAGCACAGCACCCTGGCCCTCACCCCCACCAGCTCAGCCTCTGCACTTCCAGAAGGGAAAGGCACACACAGGTCTCGCCTTGCACGTACAAGCTCTCTCCTTAACCCGGAACAAAGCTGATGTGCGAGTCACAGCATCATAATTTGCTTTGGAGTCCAATTAGCTGCTGCAGCTCTCGATGCCGTGCCCTCTGGGACCCAGCTCACAGCCATGGGACCCGATGAGCTTTCTCCTGCCCTCGGGTCAGTGCTCTGCAAAGCACCGCGTGCCCTCTGCACACAGATACGGAGCTGTGCCTTCCGCCTGCTGGGGAACACCGACACCAACGCCGCGCTCGTACTCGAAATAAATCCGCCTTTAATATCTTACAGTTACTTCAGAAGTTCTTTGAACGCTATGTTACAGATCAGCACAAACGTGACACAGATTTGGTAAGGCTGCACATATGTACAAGGACGGCCTGAAGGAACCTTCCACTTCCTTCTTTTCATTTCCAGAAAACATCAGAGGTCAAAAATGAGCCAGGATTACGAGTCCCTGGAGTGTGTGCTTGTTTTTCCTCCCCAGCGTGGAAACTCTTCTCCTGCAGCCCTGTAGGGCCAGCTGAGACCAAAGAGCTTCACACCACCAGCAGCGGCAGGGATATATTTAGCCACGGATACAGGGATCACAAATAGCCCTGTTTTGACAGGATAAGGTGCTATTTTAATGAATTGAACAACAATTAAAGAAAAAAAACAGCTGTCAAATTTCAGCCCCATTTGAGACAACGCACACAAACCTGTCTGGGAAATGGGAAAAGTCAATGGGAAAACTTTTTAAAAATCTGCTCCTGGTCCTTTGAGCCCGTTGGACGTAAAATACTGAAGTGCTTCCTCCAGTGTCACCATCAAGGGGAACACAGCTGCTGTGCCCGCAGCCCTTGGGATGGAGCCCAGTCTCATTCCAATTAGTGCCGAGAGCGGACCAAGCCCCATTTGCTGGAGGAGCAGGGGCCCAGATGGAGCGGAGCTCACTGTGGCCAAGCCCTGCAGCCTCAGCAGGATGGAGGTCCCTTCCAGATGCTGCCCAGGGAGCACATCCTTGGTGTTGGCATACTCTTAGCCTGCAGCAGGCAGCAGCATGCTGTTCTGCCAGCTATCCTTTGTGCAACCACCAGCTAACGAGAAACAACTTGAGGGCTATGAAACCAAGCAAGGCATTTCCAGCCTCATTTATTGTTCCTGGGGTCATAATACTTTTAAATGCACCCAACTATTGCAACGTTCTGTACCCAAGGCCTCACAGAGAGAAGGAAGAGGGAGGGAAACCTCTCTTTGCAGGGGAGAGGGGATCTCAAAGCCTGTCGCTGCCTGCAGGCATCACTAGTGTTATTGGTGCTGGGTCCTTCTCTACCAAAGCCACACCCTGAGGTGAGGCAAGGCAGTCCTAGCAGTTTACCCAGTACTTCCCTCTCTCCTATGAGTACAGCATGGTTCCTGCTCCGACTCAAGCAACTACTGAGCATTCAGCCTCTGGGATGTCTCTAGCACTCAGGCACTGGTGAGCAGGATGCGAGAACATTGGCTGAACAGCAATTGCATCTCCCTCCTGGATGAACTCTGAAACTCTGCAGAAATTGGAAGGTTATCTCCGGCAGGTCCTGGATTTACAGTCAACACAAATGTGTGACGGGCTGCCCACACCCTGGTATGGCCTATTGCACTGGATTCACTGGAACACAAAGACTGATGCTGGGCTTTTTCTGGGCCCCAGCTGGGTCATTCTGCATTGTGCTGTTTCTCTGCAAGACACCCACCTCTCATAATTTAAAGCAAACCCTGAGAAAGCCTGTCCCTGTCCCCAGAGAAGTATCCCCAGCATCGCTGGCTTGTCGCAAGTGACACATCATCAGAACATTGGTTTGGTGGCTTTCAACTCCACATGTGTGAGCTCCACCTAGCACCACCCAGCCAAAGACATTCACTCTCCAGAATGCATCCTCCCCAGCATCACATGGGCTTTGCAGTCACTAAGTACAGCCACAGCACCATTTGCTGGCAGGAAAATGTCGCTGTCCTTGCCTTGTCCTCTCAACTCAGGTGCTGGCAGCCTGCTGAACCAGGCGGAGATCTCACTTTCCCCCCAGGGAATCTTGAGAAGTACCAGAGCCTGACACTAACGTCATTTCCCAAGGATGGGCTGGGCTCAGATCAGGAGCCGTTCAATCACCACACTACGGCTTCAGACCTCAGCATGTCTTGGACAAGAGCGGCTGGTTTCCAGCAGGACAGCTTCATTCTGGTGTTGGATGCACGTCCGGTTCGATGAGGGCACAGGGTTCTTCTACGGCAGTGCTCCACTGAAGGTGGAAATGGGTAAACACAGGAGAGAATGAAACTCGGGGGGGTCCTGGGGAGTCAAGGAGGACCTTCTCAGTGCAAGGGGATCACTGTCCCTGGGTCTATAGCACACAGAGATCTCACACCTGCGAGGGAGCAAAAAGAAACCAAGATGTACGGAGGGTGTGTGGCTGACAATCACGGCCCTGCTGTGCAGCAGAAGCTTTGCAAACAAACAGGAATCATCGCAGCCTTTAACAGGACTGGAGTTTGAGTGCTAAGGGTTCAGGTCCTAGAGGCTGGCTCAGATTGGGATCCAGAGCAGAAGGATCCATACAGAGCAATTTCTGACGCTCATTAAAGAAAATGAGAATTTCTGCATCCCTCCTGTTCTGGGGAAATGGAAATAGCTCCTTGTGCATTTCCTGCACTATACTCTCACATTAGTCCCTTGGGTTGCACAGCAAATGAGATAACTAAGAAACTTTTCCTTAGGAAAAGAAATAACATCTGAAATCTTTTTCCAGCAGGTCAGCTGGTTTGATCTCTTTGTGCACAGTGAGTTTTCAAATCCCGTCCCCAGGGAGCCAGCTTCTGCCCTGGGGACACAATTGATGGATGAACAGTCAAATAAACAACTTTTTGCACTCTTTACCCCAGTCTCTCCCAGAAAATCATGAGTGGGAGATGAATGGGCATGCCAAAGGTGATGGAGGACCCTAGTGAGGTTTAGAAGTTGGAGGCTCTGCTCATATACACCTAGCGCTCTCCCAGTACCCATTTACATTGCTTGACTTTCCTCTGACTTACGACTGGTCTTGGTGAAAGAGCTGTCTTCAAGGAGTTAACCCTGTAGACTGTGACAGTCATAAAAGGTAAAATGCTTTTGGGATATGAGCAGGACCATCCATCCCACGTGAACACAATGGCATGACAGAGCTTGCAGCTATGGCACACCAGCTTGGGCACCTGGCGTAGGTACACCAGTACACCATGGTGATCAGGACCTTGTCCCTCTCGGTCACTTGTAGTTCACGGAGAAGTCCTCACATGGAGGATGCACCACTCTGGGAGGTTGGTGCCACGTTGCAGAACTTACCTGGTTACACTCTGCAGGATCTTCTGCTCATCCTGATCCAGGCACACGGCGAAGGAGGACTGGACACCAATAATCTGGACCTTGTCTACCTTGATCTGGGACACGCTGAGCTGCTGATAGAAAAGGAGTCCAAGTGAGGGATCTGACAGGCTCTGTGCATTATCCCTGTGCAGGGAAGGGGAGCAGGGCACCCCAAAGCCAGGGCTGGTGGCCAACAGGAACTGGATCCCCCGAGGAGTTACTGACAGCTCCACAGGCCTCAAACTCCATCTCTTGCCCCGTTTCCCTCCCAGCTGAGTCAGGATGACCTCCTGTTACCAAACATAAAAGCACCATGATTTGAGTTACCTGATTGAAACTTTTTTTTGATTTGGAGTTTTGCCTTTTAACCACCTCCGTCATGGTCAAGTTGAGACATTCTGTCTTTGAGGCTGTAACAAAAAGGGAACTGTTATTACCTGGGGCTCCTGGTGGGAACCCAGCTGGTACACCTGCCCATCAATGCATCCCAAAGCTAGTGGCCCTCAGCAGGACTCCACTTGCAGGGAAATGCAGTATAGCTGTAGCTTTCCTACTCGCATGGTAGGAAAGCAATGAGAGAGACAGGGATAATCTTCCAAACACAGCAGCAAAGAACATTTAACTTTCTTAGCACCTAAACAGGAGAAAAGCGATGGCCCCAGCATCATGAGCTCTCCCAGCATGGCCCTTCCTGCAGCCCACTTGGAGGTGCTCTTGCTTGTCTGGATTTACAGTGACATCCTGTGGCCAAACCACTGAGTGTGAAAACACAGAGACCCTCAGGAGACCAGGTTTCTTTGGAAGGAAGGAGATTCATGAAGGAGAAGCTTCTCCCCAAGCACTGAGTTGAGGTCATGCCCTGAAACAAAGCCAGGGCACAAGCAAAGCTCCTGAGCTGGCGCAGAAACACCCAACTCTAAATACACAGAGGAGATGAGCAACTAAGTCCTGCTGGAGTATTTCCAAGGCTGTCTGCAGGACTTAACAGGCAGGGCACCAACAGGAGGAATGGAGATTTAGGTGGAGCTCCATGGGGCACACAGGAGCTATCTCCTATTTGGTAGGTCACCCCTTTGCCCTGCTCACAAATATGTATCTGCCAGACAGAAAGCACACAAGGAAAGAGGAACTAAAAAACCCCTCGGTTTACTCAGAACTGGATGTCTGCTTGTCACAACAGCAGATCTCAAGCAAGAATGAGGTGTTGCTTCTACATCAGCGCGCTAACAGACTAAAAGTCTCGCTACCTTTAAAAGCCTCAAAGCCTTACTCATACCCCATCAGCAACCTGAACAGAAAAGAAAGATAATTTTGAAACAAACCCACATGCCAGGCAGCTATCTGTGAGGGCAGGAAGGAAATGGAGCTGCAGAGAGAGGCTGCAGAAAGCTGGCTGCAGGGCACAGTGCTGCCATGGCAGGAGCAAGGACGAGCGCTCCCTCCCTCAGTTCTTCTTTTGAACAAGTTTAACCTCTTCCTAATGGACAACCCGACACAGCAAAAGATTTCCCTAGCTTGAAGCTAAAAAATAATGAGAAATCAAATGTCCTTCAGCCCTGGCGTGGTGCTAAGGAGAGACAAAGGGAGCCCTATCTCTTGCCCTGGGGAACAACAGGCACCTCCCAGGTGTCTTCTGCAGTCACACATCCCTGCTTTGCTCTGCCCAGAGGAGCCACGCTGTCCTCTCACTCCACCATCCTCTCCCATTGCTTCCCCCCCCACCCCCAAAGCCCCAGAGCCCAGCTGCACCCACCTAGCTCTTCGTACTTCTTGCAGGCTTTGCTGAGGTTGACAGACGTGCAGACCTTCTCAACGTCGTTCCACTGACTTCGTCCGCTGATGGCTGTCTGCAGGGACAAACCGAAGCCTGTGAGATGCCCTGCTGCTACCCTGCCTCCCACTCCTAACCTATGGCTGGGCTGGCCCAGACCTGGGTTTGCCTAGAGCTGAACAGGCAAATTTTGAGTAGGTCTTAAAATTTGTTTGACTTTGGAATTACAAAAATTGGTCAGAGTTAACACTGAGTAGTTAACAGAGAAACCACAAAAACAGGAGGACTGCTGTGACCAGCAGGAGATCACTCCCTGGAAGCAATGCCCACCAGAGTAAACTGGCACCCAGCACACATCAAGGCTATGGGAGCTGGCTGCACGTTCCTTATTATCCTGGGCTTCTCAGGAGTGGAAAGCCACCACCAATTAGCCAGTAAGTAGACAATTAGATTGATTCTGGCTCTGCTGGCCTCTGATTCAGGCTCCACCAGCACACTCTCAGCACCTGTCTCTTTCAGCCCCCAGCTGAGACGTGTCTATCAGCACTGAGGTGGATTTCTGCAACATTTGTGCTGTGCAGTCCCCATGTGCTCACCTTGCTGTAGGCGATCTGTAGTGTTAGTGGGATTGCTTCTCTGTCTCCATCTATCCCCAGCCTTTTGCTGCCCGGACCTGCGCAAAACAAGGAGCAAATGTCACCCGGTGGTGGCCTTTTCTCCCCAGTCTTAGGGCTACTAACACAGCAGCACACTCGGTACCTACAGGAAAGGAAAAAAATCCTGGGTTGCTGAACACAGTCACAGAGCAGAAAGGAAAAGGTGTTTTAAAAGCTGCCAGAAAGCAATTCATCCAGTGCAGAAGTTACAGCACAAAGCACAACAAGCAGTCCTGCAAACTGAGAGCGGTGCTGGCTAAGGCAGAGCAGCAGGGTCAGTGCTCCAGGGAGAGCACAAAGCAATAAGAAGATGCATTGCTAACCCAGCTCCTGTTCTTCAGGACATATTTGTGCCCACATTAAATTAGCCTCGCAATACCGTGCCCAACACTTATTAAGGTTTTTTTTTTCCTGGGTAATTTTTCGCAGATGTTAAGTGGTGTGCCACCAAACAGCCCAAGGGAAAAACTAGGCAGAGAAGATTGGTGGCTTCTTGAGTTAGTGGGAAGAGGGCTTGGCCAAGTCAGCACTGTGGGGGAGTGGGGTGGTGACAGTCTGGGGGGGCTGGGGGTGCTTTGAGGGCTGTGTTCAAATGCACAGGATGAAATGTCAGAAAAGAGCTGGATAAAAACATGACGCAGCACTTGGATGCAGTACGACGCTTGGCCAAGAGGTGTCCTGCGAGCTGCAGGCTTGAAACTGCTTTACAGCCAAATACACTTGGAGAGTAAACGGAAGTAAAAAGAGCAAGGTATGGCCACGGCTTCGCTCCTGAAGAGGAACACAAGAACCATGACGCTTCACTTCCAAGCTTGTGAAACACATCTGCATCTTGTTCACAATGCAGCCTGGCTTCAGAACCCTCTTGCAGCCCACATGTGGGGCCAAAGCCCTCCCCCCCCGCCTCCCTGCAGCCCCCCATGGCAGACATGTCCCAGCCTGGCAGTGTGCAGACACCCACCCCAAGGCTGCAGAAGTGGGGAGAGGGAAGAGGGATAGGTCACAGACCTGACGCCTTGATGGCCCGCGTGGCCGCCGAGTGGCCCAGCTCCAGGGAGTGGATGAAGACTTCGGTCATCTTCTCCCCCCCTATGAAGGTGAGCTGCCAGGAGAAGGAG
Organism: Numida meleagris; assembly: GCF_002078875.1. Taxonomy (NCBI): domain Eukaryota; kingdom Metazoa; phylum Chordata; class Aves; order Galliformes; family Numididae; genus Numida; species Numida meleagris. The sequence goes on from NC_034425.1 coordinate 1,406,681, forward strand.
AGGGGAGACGTGGTGATGAGATGACCTCACGGGGCTGTGGAGCTGGAGGAATTAACCTGCCCCTCTCACTCCTTTCCACAGGAAATGGGGCAGTTTGGGCAAACTCTTTCAGCTTTCAAAATACACGTTTCAACCACTGCCTTGGGTGGCGCTTGTCTCGAGCTACACCTCAGACTGTTTGAACAGACCATCAGCACGTGGGCCATCAAAGCCACCACGAGAGAAGTGCATTCAAACCTCCTCCACTGCAGCTGCCCTGTGCACACAGCAGGTTGTGGAGAAGGGGTTTCGTGGAGGGGCTTGGTTTGGAAAAAAGAGCACCAGAGGGGCTTCCAGCAATGCCACTGTCCTGCCAGCACTGACAGGAGTCCCTCTTGTGTGGAGCAGAAAGGCACTGGGACAGAAAACTGCTCGTGTCAGTTCAGAGTGGTCGGGCCAGGACCTGCACACCCTTGATCCCTCAGCCAGAGCATCAGCAGAAGTGTTGTGGGCTCACGTGCAGGGGAATATGAGGAGACCAAGCTCAGCCCCACCGGCACACGGCGGCTGTGCCATACCCACATCCACTTCCCAGCTGGGCCCCACCCTGTTGGACCCTGTACCTGTTGGTGGTACAGGCAGAAGACCCCCTTCCCCCCGCTGAGCTGGGGCAGAGCTCCTCTGCCTACCTCGGTCTGGTAGAGCTGCAGCAGGACGGGGCGTGTGGCAAAGCGGCAGTAGTAGAGGATCATGTCGGCCAGGATGGGCAGCTGCTCCCGGGAGTCCTCCTGGGGCTCAGCCTCAGGCTTGGCAGACTGCAGTGAGGAGGGGAGTCACAAGCCTGATGGATACGTGGGACCTATAGCCCAGCACCACCACCTCAGAGATGGAAACCCTCCTCCCGACCTCCAGAACCACCCGTTTCCATCCGTGCCCACATAGCACAGCGCCCTGGACAGGTTCAGGTGCAATGTTCGGCAGATGCACCCCAGGGAAGGGGACACCAGGCTCTCCCAGCCAACAATTGCATACCTGACAAAGGACATCCATGGGCAGGTTCATTAGCCCCAGGACGTTCCGCTCGTACCATGGGTCCAACATGCCGATGTAGTGGGAGACGTCGTTGGTGCTGCTCTCCACCCCAGCCAAGGCGGGCTCCTGAAACCAGACATGGTGGGGTCACCCCAGAGCACCCCAGCTCTTCTCCCCTGGCTTAGAGCTGGTGGAAGAGACACCAGGGCTGGCACTGCCCAGCCTGCTGTGGGATGAGCAGGACACGTACCGCCTGTGCCGAGGCACGGAGCTGCAGGTCGCTTGGGGATGGGGGAGGGTGCGTCAGCAGGGCTGCTGGAAGCAGGCAGCTCCTCTTCACGGGGACGTAGAAAAACTGCAGCTTGAAGTACCTTGTCAGTGTGGGGCAGGTGCTCTCCTTCAGCCTAGGAGAAGTGGGGAGAGGGCTGGGTGAGCAAAGCCCTTTGGTACAGCCTGGCAAAGCAGGATGTGATGTGCAGAATTAGACTCCAGCGGCAGCCGGAGGATCCTGTCCCCTGTCAGAGTGAGGCAGCGATGGAAGGAACCCACGGGACGTGGGCTGGAGCAGCTCTGTGCCACACCGACTTAGTGACAGCGTCACCTGGCAGACGAGCAGCTGGATGTCCCCCTGCCACACCAGCAGCACAGGACAGCCCTGAAGGCAGCAGCCACCCCACACCGGGACCCTGGTGACCCCAGCAGCGAGCCATCAAGGCACGGGCCCCACCAGGTCCCGCAGCCGCGTCCCCGGGCTGCCCCGCTCACCTCAGGTTGCTGTAGGCTCGGGCCACTTTCCCTGAGATGCGGTCGGAGCCGAAGACCACCACGCGCATGGTGGACACCTTGGCATCCTCGTCGTAGCTGAGGAAGGGCCGGCGGGGCAGGCTGAGCAGCCGCGGGGTCTGTGGGGTCTGCAGCCGCTGGCCCAGCCCGTGCTGCGGCAGCGAGTGAGCGCGCCGGGAGCGTGCTGGTATGCGGGGCTTGGCCTGGGGGTGGCACAGGCTCTCGGCGCGGCGCAGCGGGAGCGAGCCCGTGTCCGGGCAGTCCTTCAGGTCTCTCCTCAAGACCAGCTGGCTTTTGCTTTTGAAAAGTTTGTAGATCTTGTTGGTCAGCGTGTGTCGGTATTTGTGGTGGGTCTTCTCCACCTTCAGCTCCGGCCGCCCGAGCATGTCCAGAGAGCTCTCGTCGCTGTCCTCTGCGTACCCGCTGTCCATGCAGTCCTTCAGGCTGGAGACGAAGGACCGCAAGGATTTTTTGGAGACCACCGTCAGCTCCGAGATGGAGTCCTTGGAGCTGGTGAAGAGGGACACGCGCGAGTGCTTGGGTGCCTCTTCCGACAGCGCCGAGTACACGGAGTCTTTGGAAATGGAGGAGATGGGGGACAGCAGCGAGTCCCGCTCTGGGGAGCAGCCATCTGTTTCCACATCCTCCTCCTCCTCCTCCTCCTCGTCTTCCTCATTCTCTGAGGCCGCAGGCTCAACAACGCTGCACTCCTTGCTGAGGACATCATTGAGGACATCTGAAAGGCACGGGAGGGAGATCAGGTCCGGCACGGGAAATGTGAGCAGTGCACGGACACCCCAGGCAACAGCTCTATGGCAGCAGGGCCAGCATTCTCTCTAACCCTGCATGGCTTCAAACTGAGAGCTAAAAACCTGTTTCTGAGCATTCTTAGACTTCCATAAGGCGCTCTGATTTGATGACAAAACAAAACTCATTTGAGGTCACATTCTGTTTGGGTTCTCTAAAAACAAAGAGTGGTCGGGGTTTTGCTTCCTTCCCATGCAGAGTTCCCGATGCACCCTGCATCCTACCCAGGTTAAACCAGAGGACAGGAGGGAAGCAAAGTGTTAGGATAATCAAACCCCAAATGGACAGTCAGGGAGGGGACAAAGTCCAAGCTAGAGAGCAGGTTCAGCGCACAGGGGCCAGTGAGCAAAGAATGCTCAACCTTCATGGGGCCAGATGAGGTCTTCCAGGAATGGGGAAGCCAAGGAGGTCAGCTCAGCAGAAGGGGAAGCTGTGCTTCCCCTGAAAAACTGCTGTGGCTGGGCTGAGAGCACAGCAAAACCTGCTCAGCCCAAAACTGTGGCCGCTCCAGAGAGATGCAGTGTCCAAGGGGTGTCGGGACAGAAAACCCTTCCGTGGGTTGGGATGGTTTGTGCTCAGTGCTTGGCCAGTGTTCTGGCACAGCTGGGCTGTGAGCATTGGCACATGCTACTCTTTGGAGAGGAGCTTTCTGCAGGGGAATGGGGACCCCTCTCTTCTTACCGAAGTTATCCTGGTCCCAGCTGTAAGTGTAGCAGCGAGAAGTAGGGATGGGGATGGGCTGGAGCCTGCGGGGCTGCGCATCTCCTGCAGAGAGAGGAGAGGAGTCAGCTTGCAGGGATCATCCCCATGCTGCAAGACCCACACAGGGCATCTGCAATGGTCAGAACCACTGGGAGATGCGGCCCACCCCACACTGGTGATATGGGCAGCTCACTTCATGCAGAGAAACAATGCTGTCATTAACCCACGAAGTCACACGTGGCTCTCAGAGCCACTGGGTCAGGCTGGCAGACATCGCTGCTACAGCTGGTTGTCTGGTTGAATGTTCTCATCTCACCCACAAAGGCTGGAGATGGCTTTTGTTGTTTGACAAGAAAAAACATCTGGCTCATCATGCAGTGATGAAATAGAAAAAAAAACAAACCCAGGCCCTTTCTTATTGTGCCAGTTTTGCACAAAGCAGGATTTCACATTTCCAAGCGTAGATCACAGCACAAGGGAGCCCATGGCTGATGGTGGGATCGAGCTGGCACTGAACCCAAGAAGCAAGGAGAGTGCAGGGGCTGCTCACCCGCGATGGCAGGAAGCGCAGCTGCCCCGGCGATGTCCTGCAGAACGCCCTGCAGCCGCTCCCGGGCCAGCACGGGGTCACTGCTGGCAGCCGCCACCTCCTGAGCTTCAGCAGCGCTGGCGTAGATCTCAGAGAGCTCTTCCAAGGTCTTGGCCTGGGGAGAGCAGAGCCAAGGGAGAGATGGAGGGGAGCTATAGGGATGGTCATGGAGAATGAATCACTGCACCTCTCTCCCTCCACTACCCCTCCACATCTTATCCAAATGCAGCAAGGAGAGAGTAGAATAAGAGTAGAGCCGATGGAGTAGAGCAGGAGTAGGAATAGTTCCCGCTGGAAGATCATCAGCTTCAACTATCGGACCACTCTGGGGCTGACCCAAAGTTCAAACTTATCTTTAGGAGCATTATCCAAATACTTCCTAAACAGACAAGCTTGGGGCATCAGCCACCTCCCTAGCAGCCCTGTTAGCAGTGTCTACCCCTCTCAACAAAGCAGTTTTTTCTAAAATCTAACCTGAGCCTACCCTGATGGCATTGGGCCATTCCCAGGGGTCTTGTCACCAGAAACCAGGGAAAAAGGACAAACACCTCCCTCGTCGCTTAATGCATTTGAACACACCTAAAGGGTTTTACCACAAGTTTTTGCCCCCCAACAAACACCAGAGCAAAGTGTTCCTGGGGTCAAATGAGATTTTTTGCTGCGTTTCACATCAGGGGGTTTCTTTTCTCTCCAGTCAGGGATGGGGAAGGCATCCAACACTGGAGCCCAGATCCGAGAAGAGAAGGGAAAGGCCGTGCCTACCTTCAGGAGGTGGTGCAGGCTGCCCAGGTCGCAGCGGGTGCCGAAGGTGACCTGGTAGAGGTGCTCCAGCAGCAGGATGAGCGCGGCGTGCCGCGGGGGCTCCGTGCCGCTCAGCTTCTCCGCGATGGAGAGGAACTCGCTCTGCACCTCGGAGCGGTTCAGCAGCAGCACCGTCCTGGGGACACGGGTCGGCGGTTAGAGCGGGCTGGCCCGCTGCTGGCATGCAACCTTGAGCAAATTCACGCTAGATGGCAGCGTCCCCTCGCGTGAGCTGCAGCTGTGGCCGTGCAGGGGTGCCAGAGCCATGCTGCTGGGCGTGAGGATGGGCGGGAATCCGCTGTCCTGCCCCTCTGAGCATCCCTGCCATCACCCCTCCTGCCACATCTGAAATATCACCTGCCGCGGAAGGGCTCCAGCCTAGCAGCCAGTTGTCTGAACCAGACATCCAGCATTTAGGATGAAGGAGAGGGGAACAGAAAACCAGAAAGCATCATGCTTTGCAAGGTGAACATCAGAGCATCCCTTCTGAGCTTTAAGTTACTGCAAAGCATTAAGCTATCTGAAAGATTTCAGCAGTGAGATGGTGCAGGTACCAGCCACAGTGTCCTTGCTAAGAGCATCTGGAGGAAAATGCGTGAGGCTGGCAGGCTTCGGGGAAGCCCTTGCACCCAAAGCTCACCTCCTCCTGCTCTGCCACCAGCGAGGCTGCCTGCTTTCCAGGAGCTGCTGCTGGAGAGAAGAGCCACATACTTCATCTGTGAAGGGTTTTTGCTCTGGACCACAACATGAACACCATCAGGCTTTAAATTCCCAAGTCCTGGAGAGCACGTGGGCACGTGCTTATGTTGATGGACAGGAACAGTGCACATAGATGAGCAAAAACAGCTCTGAATTAAGGATGGGCCTAGGTGCAACTGCTTCTAGAAAGCTCAGGCAAAGGGCACAAGCTTTCAAAAGGCCTGAGGTTCAGCTTGTGTACAGCTTTGTGCCAAATTTTCAGGGTTTCATGCGAATGTAGCCACCTCGCAAGCCACAGGAGCTTGCACTTGCACTGGTACAGAGCAGGGCAGCTGTACTAGGAAAGCAAAACAACAGCACCAGTGCAGCTGGGAAGGATACTGGTGCAGATCCTGAGCTGTGCAGCATGCATAGAGAAGCCAAAGCAACAGGACAGCCCTGCCATCCCGAGCAGAGGTGGCTGTGCAAGGACTGTCCCCAGGCCAGGGCTCCCCTGCAGCCAGGACAGGCACGAACTGCCTGGGCTCATTTTCCTATTTACAAATGAGGTGCCAGGGCAGGAAGAAACGTTCAGCCCTCAAGTAAGGTGCAAGGTTTGACTGAACCAGTGAGGCCTGCACTGTTGCACTGGAGTGGGCATGCTCCTGTCCTGCTTTGGGCTGGTGGCTCAAGACTTTGCCTTCCCTGCCTGTTTGTCCCCAGATCTGCACCCCTGTTTGGGGATAACCAGCACACGATGCCTGCAGACCCTCATCTGTGGCTGTGGAAATGCCACAAACATTCTTCCCCTCCCTTTCCGCAGCTCAGCTCTGCTCTCCAGCTCTTCTCCCCAGTGACCACCACGACTTTTGGGATGCTGACTGCTGCAACTCTGCTGCAGCAAAAGTAGCACGGGACAGTGGAAATGCTAGAGCAAGGCCAGCAGTGCCTGCACTTACACAGTGGAGCTCTGGTAGTTCTTCACAGGCAGCCCCTGCTCCGTCCTCACCAACCTCTGGAAGGAAATCCCTGGGGGACAGAGCAGAGGACATAAGCGATGGGGGTACCACAGGCTGCCCTGCCCCAGGTGCTGTCTCCTAAAATGTCCTGACCCGGCTGAGCTGTAGCAGGAACAGCAGCAGCAAAAGTCCTTATGGACACAAAGCACAACTAGAGAGCAAGGGGAATGAGCCCAGGAGCAAGGGAGCAGTGGCAGAGGAACCAGAAGAGTGGGAAGGGGGAGCAGCTCCATCTCCAGCCCCTTAAGCCCCACTATTGCTGACGTGGATTACACCGGTGATAATTCAGCAGCCTCTGCCCCTTGCTTTATCCCTCCAGTCCAGGATGTCCCTTATGGGCAGCAGGTCACAGCCACTATCCCTCCTGCAGGGACAGAGCCCACTATGGCCCCAGTAGGACTGAGTCCAGCACGGGCAGCCCATGTCCCCAAGCTGCCTTCCCTGGGACTGTCCCCATGGTGCCATCAGGATGACATCTGCTGGGCCTGGAGCTGCAGTCCTCGTGAATGGGAGACAACAGCAAAGCCCATCCCACCCCTAAACAGCAGAAGGGGCATAGTGGGTAAGATCTTATGACATCAACAAGATCTAGCACCCTTAGCACCTTGGGCAGCCACATCCCAACCCCAGCTGCTGCTTGACAGACCCAGAGCAGCACTGATGGCACACACAGCCCCCTCAGCTTACAGCCACGTTCACCACTCCTGCAGAGACATCAGCCCCAGCTTGCAGATAAAAGCTATTGCATTCTTGGCAAATATTGACGGCAGCTTGTTCTCAGTTAATATTTACCCCATCTCAATCAAAACTGTTGCTTCAGCCTCATGCCAGGTCACAGAGGCTGTGAGGTCCTGGGCAGCGTTTCAGCAGAGGACGCATTTTCACTGTTCTTGGCTGCTCTGGGGCAGAGGTCACGGTGAGGGGCACCCAGCCCCACACACCAGCAGCTCCCATCAGCTGCTTTGTGCAGTGGTGGGGGAATCCCATTTGTTTGTAGGAGGGGAAAAGCCCTTGGATCAAAGTCCCCAGCTCTGCAGCCCCGGGCACCGGTGACAGTAATGACAAAAGCAGAAGATAGCGACAACCCCAGTGCCGGGGCTTTCCCAGCAGTCTTTACAGCAGGGCCCCAAGTGATGTCACAGCAGTAAGTGACCAGAGAGGAGCTGGGAAGCCCACAGCTGCAGCATGGGACAAGCATCCCCATGACCACATCAGCCCTGCTGCTCCGAGCTGGAGGGCAGGCGCTGTGTGATGGCCCGGGCACACCTCCCCTTGTGGCTGGGGTCTCCTCTGAGACTTGCAAAGGGGATTTTAATGGTGGGCATCCATCCCTATCTTCCCTAGGCTCATTAAAAGATTAACAATGTGCCCCTCAGGGCTTCGCATGGATGGAGACTTTGCATTTCACATTCCATCTCCAAACCAGCTGACTGTATCAGGGACACAGGGAGGTACCACCAGGCCTAGCTGCAGCCCCCATCCCCTTCCAAGCCTTCCCCAGCCCTGCTAACAGCAGATCACGGCCCTGCACAAGACAAAACGGGGGCTGAAATCTGCTCTGTGCAATGACAGCTCTCCATGAGCCACGGAAAGATGGGGAGATTAGGAGAAAGGGCTTTTGAGAAATAATTGGAAGAGCTGCTCCATTGGGAACAACAGGATATCAGCAAAGAGTCCCTAATTAACTGGGGCGCTGCTGCTGCTGCCGTTAGACATGCCCAAAGCCGGATCACAAGGCAGCATCCCCACTGCAGGGACACAGCTGGGGAGTTCCTCAGCCCTATGGAAACTCCACCCCAGGGCAGGCTCAGAGCCTCCCACCACCTTGATGCCAATGAATGGACCCACTGTTAGCACCCCGCAGTGCCACAGAGCACCTTGAGAAAAGGCCGTGGCTCAGCAGAAGCCACTGGCATGCGCTTTGCCATGCAAAAGATCCAGCAGGCTGAGAGGCAGCCAGGAAATAGTTACAGTCCATGCACATCCACACCAGCCCTGGGCCGAGATCGGATGCTCCCACTACTTTGCCCACAAGGCAGCCCCTCAAAAAACCATCCCCCAAATCCTGCCGTGCTCCTCCAGAGAAACCTGGTTGCACTCTGCATGCATCGGGGGCTTTTTGCTCACTCAGGGAAGCAGGACCGGTGTCACACGAGAGCCCGTGGCAGGGCAGGAGCGCTCACCTGGCGCCTTGAGCTCGTCACTGATGAAGGTGAGCAGCTCACGGAATACATCACAGTAGGGCACGGGCCAGGTGAGGAAGCTGTGGTAGATGCTGGCAGCTTTCAGGAGCAGCTCAGAGTCCGGCGGGATGTGGGGAGCCTGCAGGGATGGGGAGAGCTGGTGAGGAAGGAAGCAAGGACCTGGGGCTGGAGCCCTGCCTAAAGCCCAGGGGGTTACGGGATGGGAGGAGGAGGAGCGGATGGGGTCAGGGCTCACCCCGTGACATCCCATCCTCTTCCAAGGAAGAGCCAAAGCACCTCGCTGGGCACAGCTGCAAAGCAGCTTCCTCCCCTGCGCCTCCCCAGGCTCCGGCTTACATGCCACTGCCTATATATAAATTCCCTTTCAACAGCCACAGATCCATGCAGATGAATCGCATTGAGGTCTGCGCTTTTGCAAGACCTGGCAGCAATGATTTCCTCGGGATAATGATGCATTGTGCTAATAATAATAATAATAAAAAAATACTTCCTGTGAATGCTCTGCTCCTTTTCATTAGCATTGTCTGCGCGTTTTGCCCGACTCTAAAGTGTAATGAAAAGAATTTGCCATCTCTGCAGAGAGAGACCGTCTCCCTTTCTGATTGACCCATCTTTAAATACCAAGATTAAAAACACCAAAGTGTATTTTTTTCATCTCTCGCAGCTTGTGCAGCGGTTGCTTGCTCTTGATCCCTGCAGAATCCTATGGGATCTTTTCAGAGGGGATCAAAGCAGAGCGGGGCCTTGCAGATGGCAGGTACCGGGGGCTGGGGAATGCTGCGTGCAGCAGACTTACATAGAGGACAGCATAGTAGAAAAGCAGGGCCAGGGGCATCACCAGGTCGTAGTCACACTTCTCCTGCACCTGTAGGAAATAGCACAAGGGAGAAGGATGAGCATTACCACAAGGGTGCCAGAGGACCCCCCGTGAGTGCATCTGAGCCCCATCAATCCACACCATCATGCTACCATCCCCAGCAGGTGGGGACAGCTCATCTCTGTGGGACATTGACCCCTAAGGCACCCACAGAAGCAGCAGGCAGAGCAGCACCTGCTGCCTTTATCCTTGAGAAGCTGCATCCATCCGAGCTCCTGACCCTCTGATGCTCTCTATCCTTGCAGAGTTGCATGAAATTTTATGGAAGCAGCCCAAAGCAGGCAGCCCAGCCCTGCACAGGGATTGCAAATTGCAAAGCATAGTGCAAAGCATGCATTTTTGTCCCAACCTCAGCCAGCAGGATTATTTCAACAAGGGACATAGTGAGGGCTCAAGAACAGGCTTGCAGACACTGCCTCCCTTTGTTTGCAAGCATGGTACAAAATGCAAGAAACCTTTACGTACAGCCTAACATAATACAGCGTCATTGTAACGAGATCAATCCCAGCCACTGGAAACAATTTGTCAATTAAACAGAATAGCAGTAATCATGTTAATGTATTAACGAGGCAGCCTTTCTCCCCTCAGAAATGAAAGACAGCATTTACCCCATTACGTGAACCCCAGGCTTCCTCCCACATCAAGGCATTCCCCCCAGTCCTCCCTCCTGCAGCCCCAGGCAGCCCCGAGCTCTCCCACACAATGGGGCACAGCAGCCGATACAATCAGCCCCACTGATGCTTCCCCTCCTTGTTTCTCTTGACCACACCACGCTGGGCAGTTCAGACCTGCCCCAGTTCCATCCCTGTCTCTGCAGGAAGCCGGGCAGAGCCTCAGCAGTCTCCCTACCCATCACTTTGGAGCTGCTGGACCAGCGTTGCCCACCCTGAGCTCCCACGGGGTTTGAACACAACCCTGAATCGCCCACCAGGACCTGCAAAGTTCCTCTCCAAAGCCAGCAGCCCCCACTCACCTCTCTGGTCTTGCCGAGGATTTTCTCCACCAGGATGAGGTAGTTGCCAGCATCCCTGCTCACCAGCTCCTGCAGGCTCCAGCAGTTCAGGCACAGCCCTGCTGCAAGGGAGACAGAGCACGGTGACCAAATGGTGCTCACAGGAGGGACGAGCATCAGGGAGGGGTCAGGGGGAGGTGTTTGATGCCAGGGTCATATTGCTACAGGGGAAAAAATAATTACACCCTAATTCCGAGCTCCCCAAATAGCACTTGTCACAGCAGCATCACTTTTTACCAAGCATCTCAGTGCTCTTCTTGCAGCCCAGTGCACCAAAGGCAAAACTAAGGTCCCTGCCACGCGCACCCCAGCCCCTCCAGTTGCATTACAGCCAAGGGGTGATGCTCACCCCCTGAACAGCTTCCCCGGGCCCTGCAGGTGCATGGACAGGGCTCAGAGCAGCGTTGCTGCTGTGGTGAACACATCAGCATCACTGTTAAGCCTGCCTGGTGTTTACTTCACCTCCTCAGCGCCTCCAAACCGTCATAAAATATAAGAAAACCCATCCAGATTAGCCAGATATGGAAAGAGAAGTGCAGAAGGAGTTGCAGTTCCCTATGTCCCCCACGGACAGGCGCAGGGACACCCATGATTTTCCAGGCTTCATGCTTTGTTTGTTGCTGAATGAACAGGGTAGGAGCTGTTCCCTGTTGCAAAGTTCCCCCACTGCCATGCAGCATTTTATTTTCCACGGATCAGTGTTCTCCAGCACAACCTTTTGTTGTGGCACCTGATCAGCAAGGGCATAGCCATAATGACCAGCAATTCAGCTCTGAGTTTTCCTTTGAAACTCTTTTATAAGTCAGCACAATGCCACAAAGCCATGGGGCTTCTCTGCTCTGGAGGACCCCAGCAGAACAAACAACTCAATGCTGTCCTGGAGCACAGCATCCTCCAGGGAAACACCAGCACCCGAGAGATGCAACGTGTCCAGCAGGAGCGGCCAGAGCTGCTGGGAGCTTTGCTGACCTCAGCAAGAAGCAAAGCCCTGAAACACAGCTCCAGCTGCTTTGCACCCAAAATGCCCAGCACGGTGGAGCTGAGCAGTGCAGCACCAGCCAAGGAGCAAGCAGCTTCCTGCGCGAACACAGCTGTGAGCACAAAGGGCAGAGCGAGGTGAGAGCCCTTTCCTTCCTCTCACTGCTGGCACAGAGGAGGAAGCAGCTCAGGCAGAGAGGTACTGGGAAGCTTCCCTGGAGATGTGCTGGGCTGAATGCACAGAGAGTGAGCTGGGAGCAGGGGAAAGCAGCAGGGACAAGAGCAGGGCTGGAGGGAAGCACCGTGCCAACACAGCGCAGGGCTGGGAACTCTGGCCCATTTCTGCGTGTTCTACAGGAAATCTGAGCTATAGCACAAGGATGCAGCAAGGTTGAGTTAACATCGCTCCGAGCAGAGGAATTCCTGTTAGACTCAGCCACAGCAAGGCGCTGGGATGAGCCACAGCAAAGCAAACCGTGCTGGGAGGCAGCAGGCTGCAGGGGCTGGGCTCCTGAATTTGGCAACGCAGTGGTAACCAAAAACACACCAAAACAGCTGCGTCCTTGCTAAAAATATTCTCCAGCACAAAAAGCGGCTCGGAAATCCTGCACACAATAAACAAAGACTGCAGCAGAGCACCATCAGGCATCGGTCAGGACGCTGGGTGGGAATTCCCTTTTGTCTGTGCACGGTCCTGGTCACAAATATCTCCTTCCCAAGCACTGGGGGCAGAGTTCATCCCTGTATCCAGAAAAATGAAGGCTCTTTGAGCACTGAAGGTGATGCTCTTCACATGCACAGGTCAGGAGCGAGAGCCCCAGGTGACATGAATAGCGCATGAGCCATCTGCTCTGCGAGTGTCAGCTCCACCTCTCAGCAGCAGGTGCCCCGTGGGCAGCCAGGACGCAGCTGGGCACTGCGGCGGCACCAGGGCGCCTTTATGAACTGCAGAGCAGCACTGGGTTTATGAGCAGGACAGGGACAGGCTGCAGCCAGGTGGGAAACCGCATCCAGAAATTTATTTGCAGCTGCTTGTCTGTCTCAGCGCAGCCCAGCAAATGGACGAGGGGAGGCTGTGCTCTGAGGGCACACTGAAAGCTCAAACTAGACAGTCCTGCACATTGCACGTGCTCTTCGATTCACCCAGAAGCACACTGCTTGCTATGAGATGCAAGGAAGGCCGGGGCTTTGCAGGGAGGGTGCAGCTTGCGGGCACCCTTGTGTGTTCCCGGAGCCTTGCTCCCCATCATCTCCTTTTCAGGGGAGCTGTGCAAGCACTGCTGGGGGGAGATAGGAATATCCACCCATAGGAAGTGCTGCGAGCAGAGACCCAGGAGGCTTCGATGGCTGCCGAGTTCTGGCCCCGTGGGCGGCCTGGGAAGGATGAGGCTCAGTGAGCAGCACCGCGAGCCGCCTCCTCCCGCTGCTCCTTCCTGACCTCGGCGGCTGCGGCTGCCGCTTCCCCTGCGCTGCTGCTGGTAGAGGGGGCGAGCGTCAAATCGGAACCAGCAAAATAAATGCATCAATAAATAGATAAAGAGGGAAAGAAGAACCTTCGCCCACTCAGCCCCAGCGCTCAGGGCGAGCATCCCGGTGCCATCAGAAGCGATGCAGCTGGAGGGGGAGAAAAGCAGAAATTTCCATTTCTTCCCTCCCCCCAGACCGACTCGTGCCCTTTCTATCAGAATAAGGTGAATTTCTGCAAGGGGCTGCCCAGAGGGAGAGCAGAATTGCAGCACCTGGAGGACGCAAGTGGATTCGAGATGCCTGGAGCGTGGCCCTGCAGTCACAGCGGGGAAGGGGGGGTTCTGATGAAAGCTCCCTGGGCTGCACCACAGTCCAACCTGCAGCCCCATTTCCAGGCTCAGAGCCACGTGAGCGAGGCCTCGCAGCATCTCCTGCACTGGGCCCAGCCAGGGGCTGGGGAAAGCAGCAATCCCAGCCAGAAAACACAGTAGAGATCAGCTCCAGGGTTACAACCTGTGAGGCTGATATGCCCGCACTGAGAGCTGGGAGTAGGTCACTGCTTTGTTACTAAACTGGAGCACCCTGACACCACACTTCTGGTCGTTCCCCATGCTGATATTCAGATGGCTGCATTCAAGCAGTGCTTTAAGCCACCCTTCATTAGAGCTGAGCACACCAACCTGAGCCCCACTATTGTATCATCAGATGTTCCTCTGGCTCTCCCAATGACCTCCATCCTTCCTCACCAGCATCCTACATCCTTCTTGCTACCAAGCAGCCCCACAACAGAGACACAGCATCCACCTCTCCCTGGGACCTCTGGGGCACTGGGCTGCCCTACAGCCTCTCCAGCATCTCCCCACCCACTGAGCCCCTCAGTGCCCATCCTCCTGCAGCCCTCACACAGCTCTGCTTCCCCCAGCAGCCAGACCCACTCCTCCACCAAACACTCTGTTCCACTGCCCACTGTCCACTGCAATACATCACTTTGCTTCCTGTGGCACACCGGGAGTTTACTCTCACCCCCAGCAATGAGGAGGAAGGCAATCACACTGTGCCCAAATGCATCTCCACAAGGGAAAGAACATCATATTTTCTTGCACTTTTCTACTTGATTCCTCCCATAAATGCTACAGTTCAGGAAGGACATTGAATTTAGGCCCCTGAGCCCACCACGGGCCCTGGGACATAAATCTGCAATGCCAAAGCACTCTCACTTCTGCCCTTTGCTGATTCCACAAACCTCAGCAACTCAGTCACTCACGCGGGCGAAAACGTCACATCGGAAGTGATTATTCATCTGCTCCAGAGCAACCTCCTGCAAAGTTACTGTGCAAAAATAAAACCTCAAATAATTTAAAACTGAACGAAGCCCCAGCAGTGCTCCAGCCCAAGGAGCTGCAATATGGAACATGTTATTTTGGTGTATTGCACTGGGAAAAAGGAGGGGGGAGCAAGTAAACTGGGAAATAAAAGTGATATAAGAAGTTGAAAATGAGAAAGGAGAAGGATGCTGCCCAGCTAAGAATGAGACAGAGATTCAAGGAACACAGGAGGAAGAGAGCCCTGCCATAAATAGCAGCGCGGCTCTGACACGGGGCAGCCATAATAAAACTGGTGTTTGCTGCACAACAAAGGCAGGAGAACATGCAAAAATTCCCCCTCTGTTTTTGAAAATAAATAGGACATGTTACATTATGCTCTGTTTTCCCTAAACCACCTTACTGCAATAACAAAGTACTTCCAATTCCGACCGCAAGTGGGTAGGACGTGAAGCAGCAGCTCTTCCAAAGGAAAGGTTTTAAAACATTTTTGATGGGAAAAAAAGCAGCTGAGATCCTCCCAGGAATGCCAGGTCCCCCTGCCAAGCCCCACTAAACCCACGCAGAGCAGAGTGAGAGCAGGCAGAGAGATGGGGGGAAACCATGAGACATGAGGAATCACTGGGCAGCACCGCTGCGCCCGGCACAGCCCCCCTCCACCCACAGCCCCCGTCGGCCTTATCTTTGCTAATGAGCTGGAAACATTACAAAGTCGTTTTTAAAAGGCTACATCATGCAGCCACCAGCGCCGAGGGGCTGGGATTAGTGAGTGACACGGGAACTGATGAATTGTAATGACGGGAAGAGGTGAGCTCTGCCCCGGCAGACGCATTCCTCCGGGCACGGCCACGCTTCCAGGAACCAGGGATGTAGGTCACACTCTGGGGACTGGTGCCCAGAATGCGTGGAGGCCCAAAGGGCCCTGGGTGCTGGTGATAACTGCATGAAGCAGGCCCTGCAGTGACGCTGCAGCCCTGGAGCCTGCATTGCTCCAGTGGGTCCGGCCCTCGGTGTAGGACAGGAGATGGTTTGCAACTCCTTCTTGACTCACAAGTCAGTGGAAAAGCAGAGGGGGTCTGCAGAAGAATTGCACAGACAAAAAGAAACCTGGACGTGACAGCCCCCTGCATTCATTTCTTTCATCCCCAGGTGGATACAGGAACGATTGAATGGCAGTCTAGAAGAGCAGATATGAGGAAGAGCGGTCAGAATGTAGCATATAAGAATGACTTCTGCTCGTTGCTGCTCTTCCCTCACCTTTGCCACCCTGAATCCTGTCCCAGTGCTCTGAATGAGGCTCCCATCTTTATGGCCACCACAGTATCTGAGCCAGATTCAAGCAGCCGATAACAATATCTCGATGGTTGCTTCTGACAATGCAGCAGGGATACACCCAGAGGTTCTGAGGGGCACCAAGGCACGGTATTCCTGGCTCATTACACAAAGGAGTGAGCAAAGAACCCTCCTCTTGCCAGCTTGTGCATGGGCACCTGGCAAAACACATGGCTCCTCCGCTCAGGGTGCATCTCTGTATGACCTAACCTGACTTGTTCAGCAGCTCAGTACATCTTCCTACTGCTGTAAGAAACTCAGGAAGGTGGACTGGGTTGGATCCCACCTCTTTGGAAGGGAGAAAAGGCCACCCAGCCCCCCAGGAGCACCAGCAGGTCTGTCCTGTCCAGGTAGGTCAGCAACAAGAGGGTAAAGCACGCAGACACAAAGGCTGTCAGGGGGCTCATGATCAACAGGTCACCTACCAGCCCATCTGCTGGAGACAGCATCTCTGCTAAGCCCGTGCAGACATCTCTCCAGTGCGTGGTAGATCCTGTCCTCTGTGCACGTGGTGTGCTGCATTTTAATTCATCTCCTAAGGAAAGAGGAAGAAGAAGGTTAGCTCTTAGCTGAGAGCAAAGAAGACAGCACGGTGATG
Source organism: Numida meleagris (assembly GCF_002078875.1). NCBI lineage: Eukaryota > Metazoa > Chordata > Aves > Galliformes > Numididae > Numida > Numida meleagris. The sequence goes on from NC_034425.1 coordinate 1,422,861, forward strand.
CTTCTGTAGCACAGACAAGATGCTCCTGGTAAAACCTCCCCATTACTGCCTCCTGGCACCTTCCCCAACCCCAAAGCCAGTGACCTCTTCTCTCCCAGTCCTTCCCAACCATCACAAAGAAAAGGAGGTGCACGCAGACATTACCAACCATGAGGGGCTGTAGAACCAAGGCACCCACCCCGACCCACTGCAGTCATATCTGCTGCCTCACTGCTTCCGTCTGTGGGATAGATCGAGTCTCACTTACATCTTCGTGGGTTAGCCTCCATCAGAGATAACACTGCGGGAGCTTACAGCTGCAGCACCTTGCAGGGGAAAAGCAATGGCAGACCCCAAGATTCCACTGCTTGCATTATGCATGGATCATCCTTGGTGCCTCCAGCACCATCCCCTTGGTGCTGTGAAGGCAACGTGGAGAGAATGCCATGCAGCCCTGTGGCAATGCTGGAAAATACCGATGGGATCTCAGCCCCAGCATCTACAGGCATTGTGAAACTGTGGATTGTGTGCCTGGCTGTGTCCCTTTCACAACATGCTGCTGTCTCAGCTCTCCCCCACGGCTCAGGTGCCAGCCCAGACCTCAGAGACTGCACTGGGGACATGAGGATTTTATCCCACCCATTCCACATGCTGAGATGTCAGGAAAACAAAAGCCACTTGCCCAGAAGCTCTCCATAGATCTGCTCTGACTCTGAGCAAAGAGGTGCCCAGGGCAGAGTCCCTCATCCCCTGCAGTGCCAGCCCTGCTGTCCCCAGAGACCTCGGGACAGTCACCTCCCTGCTCCCAGCACACAGAGAAAGGTTGGACTCTTGTCTTTTGGGCAGGACTCTTGCCTTTTGGTTAGAGGTGACACAAGTGCATGAAAATATTCCAGGAAAAGGAAATAAAACTTGCCAATATTACAAAAGACAACTGTCAATGAGACCCTTGCTTACAGCCTGGCCAGCACACTCATACATTTCCCAAAGCTACCCCAAAACGTTTGACATTCTCCCGTTTGGTCAACGCTCGATGCTCAGCAGCTCAGCAGCCACCTCCCCACCAGCAGGAGCAACAGCTGAGGGATCTCAGCACAGGGCCTCCCAGTCTGCCCAGTGCTGGCTGCTGGAGGAGCCGCTTCCACCCGCTCGATTCCCAGCGATCCCCCAGAAAGGCCCCACCACCCCCATCCCTCAGCTCCGAGCAGGGGAAAGTGAAGCCACCAGGAAGCACCGACCTGCTGCACGGGAGATCTCTCCTTTGCCCTGAGAATGCTCCCAGGCTCCTGCCTCGCCTGCCGCTGCCGCAGCCCGTTATTACATCTTGTAAAGTTTTGCACATCCACGGTGTGAGGAACGCCCGCGAAGCGCTCTGCCGCGGTGCCGGGGACTGAATGAGAGCGGAGCTGCACGGCACCTTAGTCATGACTTGTGGTGAAAGCAGTGACTAAGAGCACGGCGTGACTCACGAGCACCGTTCCAGCGCCCGGCTCACAGAAATACACCTCCTGCACGTCAGCTTGCTCCAGAGCACAGCTCGGCTCTCGGAGGGGAGAGGTGATGAGGTGAGCCCTGCACCAGCCCAGCCGCCCCTTCCCGATGCCTCAGCGCAGAGCAGGCAGGGAACGTAAGGACAAAAGATGACAAAGATTTTATCATTAAGTTCTAAACCAGAGAAAACACAGAGCCTTTGTTTTCTTCTCCCTGGTGTGCTATGGACCACACAAGGATCTAAGCCACGGGGTGCTTACAGAGGCATCTTTCATGGGAGAGCACTCCGTGTCCACCGCAAGCAAGAGGGAACTTTTCAACCTCTTCTGCTGTTTATTCCCCAAACTCTCCCTTCCTTTCCACCCACACTGAGCAAAATGACACGAGGCAGGGGACAGTTCTGGACGTAATCGGACTTCCCACAGAGCTGGGAGAAAACTAGGGTTAAGGTCAAGGGTTCCGATCGATGGGAGAGTGGGTAAGCATTGATAAGAGAAAAAAAACAAGAACAGAAATCTGTCCTGTCCCTCCTCCTCCATCTGGACTCCCAGCAGCCGAGCTGGTGGATCTTGGCCCTCCCTGCAGGCCGGCTGGTCGGTGCGAGGTGCTTGGAAGGGATGGCACAGACGCTGCGAGGTGCAAGCTGTGGTCACGTTTTGCATCATGCCCGGGGTGCCCCAAAACCCTCGTCACCAAGGCTGGTGGTCACCTGGCTCACGTCTAAGCAGAGCAGCACATTGCAGAAGCGGTGGGTTTCCCTGCCTTCTTGCTCCGTGCTCACGGGTTGGACCCCAGCCCTACAACATCAGCTATGGGAATTCAAGCCCTGGATGTCCCTAAGATGACAGTGCTTTCCCTTCTCCAGCAGTAACAGTGCACACTGTGCAAGCCATGTCGTCACCGCTTGAGAGATAGAGAAGTAAATGCTTGGAAATGTTAAGCAGTTTTTCTGCTGTACTTGTGGCACTGCTGGGAGGAGGAGGCAAACCTTCAGCTCTCCTCATCCTCCATAACATCCCCCTGCAACATCAGTAGTCCGAAGGGGTTAGAATTCTTCACAGAAGTCAGTTAGACCTCATCCACTTGGAGCCCTCTCTGCCTCCCACAGCCCAGCCCATACACGTGGCTGCTTAGCAGACAAACATCTGCTCCTCAATGCCCATGGAAACACCTCCTTCTCCATCACTGCCCCAGAGCAGGGGGCAGGAGGAACAGACACAGACCAAGAGCAGAACCAGGAACTATGGCGTGGATCTGGGCACAGGACCTCGGGACAAGAGAACAGTTTGCTCCGTCAGCCTTGCGTCACACCGGCAACATTACTGCTGTGACAACACTGAAGCCCTCTGGTTTCCTTCGGAACACAGCATTCTTGAAAGCAGCTTGCTTCATGGCTTTGTCCTGCTTTGGACAAATGGTCAACAGTTTGGGCAATGTCACAAGCACAGGGCGAAGGATCCTGAGGTGTTTGTGAAATTGTCGCAGCAACCCAAATGGATGCAAGAGGTTTCCAAGTGAGATTGCTTCCACTGTGTGTCACAGTTAAAAATGAGCAGATCAATCATGTTCTTCCTGTTAATCAGCACTGCATAGGTAAACATTCACCCCTTGGCAGAAAGAGGGGATTTGCTGATTGTTGTTCTTTGTGTTTCAGTTGTTGCCCTGCTTTGAGGCAGAAAGTTTGCCAAAATCCTGATTTTTCAAAGCATATGAAAAAAATAATTCCATTTATCTATGGATTCTCCTGCCGGCCTATGAAGCCTGAGGCCACAGAGGGCCCTCAGGCACTCACAGCTCCATGACACACGTTTTCCACTCAGCTGGGACAGGCTGTGGTAACCCTGCCTGCCTTTGCTGCCCTCAAACTTTTCCTTTTCTCAGCTTTCCTCCAGCTCTGGGTTAGAGCAAAGGAGACCTGAGGCCCTTGGTGCCCAAGTGCTGCTGCCCCTCTGCATACAGCAGCCAAGCCAAGGAGATGAGCGAGGCCACCAGCAGCTCCCACGTGGTGGGGACAGGGCAGGTGTGAGAGTGACTTGGGAAGGCACACAGCTGCTTGGGAGATGCACCTTATTGCATTAAGGTCCATATGAGCCCTAACTCCGTCATCCAAAGAACCTCCCTCATTTCCTTCCGTTGTGGTGGAGCCCAGGACGCCACTATTAGATGGGAACAGAAGGAGAATGTTCAAAGACTAATTCCAGTGTTGGTCTTGCCAAGGAGTGAAGAGAATTAGACCACCTCCTGTGGGGACACCGGGCACTGCCGACCCCAGCAGACCCCTGCCTGCCCACCCCAATGCTCTTGGAAGCACCACCGCAGCCAGCGTCCTGCTGGCTCCCAGCCACCTCCCCAAAGAGGAGAAATGCAGGCAGCCACCAAATAAGTTGAGATCTCCCCTTCCACAAGAGCAAATCCAGTGGCAGCAAAGGACCTGGCTGGAAGTCCTCCACCTTCCTGCAAGGAAACCTGAACCGGGAAGCACGGCCCCGCTCTGCCAGAGAAAGCCCCTGGGTCCCTTCACAGAGGGATAACTCCCTTTCCTGCCCTGATTGCTTTGAGGCCACTAGCCGAGCATCCCAAGCAGGAAACAGGAAGGAAAAACAAGTGCTTGACCCACAGGAGCAGCTCATGAACACGCTGCCCAGGTCCACGGACAGTGGCAGTGAGTGGAAGGACAGACGTGGGTTGCCTCGCAAAGATGCTGACCCATGGGTTAACACAGTGAGGGACCTCAGCACTTGGCTTGCTGCTGCAGCAGGGCTTAGGGCACCAGGGACAAAAGGGCAACAATTTTGATGAGGATAAAGGAAAAAGGAGCTTGGGCTGATGCTGCAATAGAAGGAAAACCACTCAATTGTGAATTAAAGCAGCTGGGTTCCAAGCAGAGCTATTTTTTGGGAAAGGCCATATCCCTCAAGCAACGCTTCAGCTTGCTGCCTCCTTGGAGGGTGCAGCAGGAGCAGAGCTGCACGGCAGCCCTGGGAGCTGCATCCCCAGTGCAGCACAGCAGCTGGTGTACGCGTGGTATCTGCTCCACCAACAAAAATGTCTGCTTTTCTTAGATTACATTGAGCTCTTGGTTTTAACTATCCTTAGCTTGCAAGATTTTATTGCCACTTCTACAGCATGCACAGGAACCAAAGATAGAAGCTCAGAGCAGAGAGAGGGAGCAGCTGGAGGAAGTCTTTGTAGAAATCAGGGCAAAGAGGGGAGGAACCTGCGAGTTTTAAGATTCAGACTTCAACCATCATGTATTTACTGCTCAAGCGAGCACTGTGCATCAAAGTGCAACAAGATGAAGGCGATAAGATGCTTGTTCAAACTGCACAAAGGCAGCAAGCATATCAGAAGATCCAGGAGGCAACTGGTTTGACAAACATCCTTTTAGGGTGCTTGCAAAGGACAGCGTACCATGCAAACACCCCGGCACCACATTATTTCCTTACAGAGCCACGGGTTCCTGTCCCGCTGAGCAAGCATGAAAGCTGCTTTTACCCCAAGTAGTAACAGTGCTTCGTGCCACAGCGGGGACCATGACTGACCTTCGCTCCTTGGGCTGCAAATCCTCACCTCCAGGGAGCCTCGACAGCAGAGAAGCAATGTAAGGGCAGTGAAGCCGTGGTACACACTGCCCATAGAAGCTGTGGATGCCTCACTCCTGGAGGTGCCCAAGGCTGGGCAGCCAGCCAAGAGGGTTGGGATTGGATGGGTTTAGGGTCCCTTCTAACCCAAACCATTCTGTGATGCTATGACTTGGAGAATCTTTTCCAAAAACTGGCTGACAACACCCAATCCAAGCCCTTACTGAACCCTGGCGCAGAAGAACCAACAAAACCAACCACTGATGAAGCCACAGAGGGCAAACACAAGTGAGATCTGCTTGGGTGTCAGCACCCACATCCCTGCAAACCACCCACACGCCCACCCACTGCATGTTGGCTTGCCCAGAGTACCACCTCTACTGTTGCCAAATAAAAGAACAGGCTTGAGAATGAGCCCTACAACTGAAAAAACTGCCATTGGATTACTTGAGAAGTGCACTCTACAGGACTGCCCCCTCTCCTCATCCGTGAAGCACAGAACTGAACTACTCAGAGCAACCTACAAACATGAATCACACCAAGGTCCCCGTGAAGCAAGGAGCTGAATTACTTCGGGCAGACGACAAATGTGAATCACACCAAGGCCCCCATGATGCTATCTGCTGTACTTACACATTGCGAAAGACAACCAACAGGCAAACAAAAAAAAAACAACAGGAAAAAGGATGTACTGCTATCCCCTCCCTCCTTTTCAGGGCTGGAAAGGCACGCTGAGGGGTGACCAAATGCAACTGGGGCCACTGATGTGAATGCTTGCTGCCATCGGGGTACCAGAGAATGAACCAGAGCAGAAACAGCTTCAAGGAGCAATGCAGGCTCAGGGGTTTGGTGGTGAGGAAGTAGGATGCATGAAGCAACACACACCAAGGAGAAAAATCTAGATGAAGTGGCACACTTGTGATAGAGACATTGAGATCAAGGGAGTTTTTGAGACAACCAAAACCACATAAAGATGAAATTGCTATTGTGTTAAACAAGCAACACAGGAAAACATGGACACATGGGGTGTGCAGAACTACAGCCAGGAATAAGCATCCACCCATCACCAGCAAACCCCACCTATGAGGTTTCCAGCTACTGGGACGTATCTCCCTTGGGAAGGACAGGACAGTGCTGAGGGAGCCCATCAGCATCTGGAACAGTCCATGTCTGAAGGGCAGTGCTGTCCTGCTGAGCTGCAAGGGCTCATTTCCATCAGCAGTCATGAGAACTGGAAAGCTTACTAAGACATAGAGCTCACCCCTTGCTCTCACTGTGCCTGAGAGCAGGGCTGAACAAGAGACTCCCACCACAGACAGGGAAAGCACCTAACGTGCAACAGTGGTTTCAGAGACATTTCAATATTAAAGGGCACCTTCAGAAGGTAGCTAAGCAGATCTGGACTGGATGAGCCAAACCATAGACCCAGACACTAAGTGTTTGCAGAACACTTTGGCTTCTTTGCAGAAAGATGTCCAGACCACTTCATGACACAAATTTGCAATAGGAAATGGCTCTTTGGCAAGGCACAGTGGTGGGTATCTTATAAGCCCACAGCTGACACACAGCATCCCTAAGCAGCAAACTGCAGGATGGTTCGAGTGCTAAGCAGCTCCCAGCAGCTGCATGGCCATCACTTCTGCTGCTCTCCTGGCCCCAGGACACAGCACACCAGTGTCCAGCAAAAGGAAATGTCTCTGGTCAGAGGGGAGAGGTCCCCACCTAGAAAGGAGATAGGAGGACCAGGGCAGCCAAGGGCTGGAGCATCATCCTAGCTGGGGGTGAGAAAAAGTCATCCAGGAGGGGCAGAAAGAAGGCAAAGAGCCACTTTCCCATCATGAGCAGCCTCTGGTTTTGCATCGTCTTTTGTCTGCAACAGCAAGCCAATCAAGAAAGCATCCGAGATATCATACAGCAGCCAAAGCCTGGAGACAGGGAGCACCACACGCCCCGAGTTGGGCAAGGGAGCCAAGAGTGGGGAGGAATTAAGGTCTGGGCAGGGCTGACTTATTGCTCAGTGCGACTTTTCCAGCCCCGCACCAACAGCGTTTTGCTCCCAGGGAAACGCAGCAAGCTGCAAGGCTGCACTGCCACCAGGCAAGAGCAGGGAGCGGGAGAAGGGGAGGAGGGGAACATCCGAAGCTCCCACACGCGTGCGGTGTGTGATGTCGGAGCCGGCAGCGCTCAGCATCACGTAGCCCTGAGCGGCAACACCAAAAAAAGAAATACAGCGCCCAGCCCGTCCCTGTGCATAGAAAGCACAAGCGGCGCAGCCGTGGGAAGCGGCGTACTCGAAGCGTGGCTCTGCACAGCCGCAGCCTCGCTGAGCGAGCAGGGGACGGGTTGCTGCCTGCTGGCCGGGGAGGAGTGTTCTGAACCTCCGCTGAACTGGGGGAACCGCGTTCGGGGGCTGTGGTTGTGTTAAGCCAGCTCCCTGCAGCACAGCTTTGCGCTGCTCGGCCGTCACTAAGCTCGCCCAGTTCGGGTGATGAGAAGGAGAAGCCGAGAGGAAGCTGAGGAATGCCTAAGACACGTCAGCTCTGTGCTAATGCCTCCATCTGGACCATTCACGTTGCTGCAAGGGGAATTATTTAATGGGATTTCCCAAATTCCATCCCTAAGATTACTGTATTAGCAACCGGAGCTTAAGGCTAAGGCTCGTGGGGTGAAGAGGCTGAGAACTCCAGGAAAGTAAAATCCAGAGGGGCAAAGAACCGCCTGCAAACTGCCACCGCTCTTCATTTCAGACTCAAAGGTGAAGGCCCCATGAGAACAAACAAAGGTGCTCAGTCCTAATACTGCACACCTTTTCTGTCTTTCGTCCTGGGATATGCTGCCTTTGAGCTGATGAAGCCTCAGCCGTGTTTCATAGCACCAGGAGCCAGACTCGCACCAATAGGACCAAGTCCACACGTGCTGCTGGGGCGTAGGACCAGCCCCAGTGATGACAGAGCTGCTGCTTAGGGTCAAGTTTTCAGAGGGCTCTGGGTTTAACAAACTGAATCACGGTAGGAGCAACAAGAGGGCTGCAGGAAACTTGGCCAAAAGAATAAAGTAATCAGATAAACTGCTTCAGGGTGAGAGACCTCCTCCGTGAGCTGGTCTGAACCCCAGCAAAACGCATCTGCTCGGAGGGTGCAGCAGGCGAGGAGTGGAGGGAGTGGGGGTCTCAAGGGCTCAGAATGAAACTTCTCAGCCCATCATTTTGAAACAGCATTCACACTCATCTGACTGTAACTCTAAAAGTAAAAATCGAGCCACAAGTAAATGAAACTTGTAATTTCAGATCAAATAAAACATTTTCCTCCATGCACCGGTGTTTCAGTTCTCACTGCTAAGAGCAAGCCCCCACCGACTCCGCTCTCCTGGGACCAGTCTTATATCCATTTTCCATGGCACTGGGTGGGGACACCAGAACCCAAACAGGCATCTGCCACCAAGGATGCTGCTGTGCCAGTTCTCCCATCCCAGCAGCCCCAGGCAGCTGCAGCCCCAGGTGCTGACCACACTCCTGCTCTCAATGGTTCACCAGCACCTCCTCTATGGAAACCCTGGCAACTCTCAGCTTCCTCAGGGCTGGAGCCAGGTGCCAACCCCACGACACAGGCAGGAGAAACATCTCTCCCAGGTCGGAGTGGCGAACTTGTGGCATCCCACTCAGGAACGCTTGGAAGAGGAGAGCTGGGTGCTCTGGTCACACCTGGGTTATTTATCTATTTATCTATTTATCTATTTTATTTTATGAATGGAGAAGCTTTTCAACCAGTTCCCAGCTGGCTTCCCCAATGGGAAGAGCCAACCAGGACAGCCAGGCTCCGCTGGCCCAGCGAAGCCCCAAGCCCCCGCGCTGACCTGCCAGATGGCTGAGAGCAGGAAGGAGCTCGGCTCAGCACAGCAGCACCAGCGGATTGTTTATCTGCTGGTTCCTGTTTTTAGTTTTGTCTCTGTTTTCTTTCTTTGTTCTAAAATTGTGTTGCAATGGCGATACCTGCTCTGAATGACACAGGCTTGCTTTGAAGCAGGAACCAGCTCAATGCTTCGTGTCGTTCGTTTTCTTATGGAACAAAATAGCAGAGACCCCAGCCCTAAAGTAAGCCTTTAACCCTTCAACTTTTAAGTTGAATTTGGAGCAGAGATTAACTCAGGAGTTGACTCAGGCACATAGGAACCCCGGTGTGAAGGCACAGCCCTGGGCACATGCCATTCTCCAGATCCAAAGCTGGCACCCACCTCCCTTGAGATGAAGCCACCGGCTCCCCATACTGGGAGACCAGTTTGAGCCACGATGGGATTTGTCACCAGCACCTATTCAGGGGAACCAATCTGCAAAGTGCCATCCAAATCCTCACTGCAGATGGCATCTACAAGGACATTGCTGGAACTGGCTCAGAGTCTGCTGCTGATGGGCACCCAGACCCACGTGCTCCCAGGCAGGAGGGGGGTAGGAACGGTGACTTCACCAGGAGGATGCTGCCAGCAAAGACCTCTCGCTCATATCCCTGGGGACTCATGGCCTAGGTCCTTCTCTCACCAAGACAATCAGACAGCGGTCCAAGAGGTGACCCGTGGAGAGAGAGCTTGAGGATTTGATGCTCCTTGGGTCTTAGTCCCCAGCAGGCCAGAAAAGCCCACCAACCCTCAGAGAGGGCCATACTCCTGAAGGACACAGGACACCAACACAAGCAGAGCACACCTGCTTCCTCCCTGCTCCCATCCCAATGCTGATGCCCTTAAGCAGTGCCAGTTGCATTCCACTCCCCAGAGGGCTTCAGAGGAGAGCCTGGAGTCCATTTGGGGCAGCCTGGCATGGGACAGGGCCAGCCACTCCTCACACCAGCAGCAGCTCTCGGTTACTGAAGGAGTGAACCCTTGCCAGCCTGTAGCCACAAGCCCAGATGGGAGCAAGCTGTGCTCCAGCTGCAGCTCACAAGCACGTCTGGCCAGACCAGGCTATCAAAAGCTGTATTTTTAGCAAGTCAGGGCTGAGCCCCCAGAACAGCCCAACTGAACATCTTTTCATGTGGTCTCTGCCTGGTTCTGATGACTTCCCTGTTGGCTTCTACACTGCAGGTCCTCCAGTTCCACCCTGCACCCTGAGCCAGCCTTCAGCTCCCTCCTGGCATGGGAGCTAGCCTCAAACTTGCCCATCACCTTTTGCTCCATTCTTACCTGTGTACCCAGTCACCACAGCCACTCACTGGAGCACCTACAACTGGGATGCTGCACTCAAACCAGCCAGCCCTGCGATGGGCGCAGGTTTGGACACACCTCCAGTGGGACTCTGGACCCTGGAACCACAATATTTGGGAATTATTCACCCCCTGCACTCCCTCAGCATTGGACGTGGATGCTACTTAATGCCCTTATTCTCAAATTGCTCCTTCAAGGAAGGAACAGCAGAGGTTCAGCAAAGCGAGGTCCGTGCTCCGCTGGCTCACAGCTCAGTGCAGATCTTTCGGATTCCCCTTCAGCACTCCCTGCCTGGCAGAGACCTATTCCCTTTCCCTCTGACCCCCAGGGAAACCCCAAGAGGTTTCTTGGCTTTTAGCTTCAAGACGTTGGCTCCAAATGACTGGATCTCTGGGTTTGACGGCTGGAGCTCGAGTCTCGTGTCTGCCCGACACCGGGAGCGATCAACAGCCGCAGCAATCTGAGCCGGCACCTCCCTGGGAAGTTCCTGTCCCCTTGGCAATGGGCTGCGCTCGCCAAACCAGTCAGGAAGGTGTAATGACCTGACTAATTGGCTAGCCTGAGCAGAAATTAGCAGGCAATTTGCCCCCCGCAGCAAACTGCCGCCAGCGGGTCCTGTCGGTAGATAAGCATCGCATCACAACATTTCGGGGAGGGCAACTCTCAAGCGGGTTAGGTGCAAATTGCTTTTCCTCACAGCTTGGTTTTTTCGGTTTTTTTTTCTTTCTTTTTTTTTTTTTTTTGACATTTTGCAGCTATTTCTGCCCTCCTCCCTCAGCTCTTCCCCTACAAAACTCTTTCAAGCAACTGCAGCTCTCCACCCCTAAAGGCTGCCATCATTTCTCCGAGTGCAAGTGCTGTTGGCCCCACGCCATCCTAGGGTTTGGGATTTTGCATCAGCCAGGGCAAATCCCACAACACTTTGAGAAGAGCTAGCAGACAGGTGAGGAGAGCAGAGCGTGAGCTCCAGGGTTGGGTTTGCCCGCAGCCAACCTGGTCCCAGGAGCTGCAGCCCTAAAGCGAATCCAGAGCGGAGGGAGGCAGCGCAGCCAGCCCAGCCCTCAGTGCTGACTGATGAAGCTGGCACTGACCTTGACTTCCAACAATTGTCGAGAACCCTCCTCTCTTCAGAGCCCTTAAATATTCACCAGGGTGAATTAAATCTAAGCAGCGGTGCGACCACACCGCCCTCAGCGCATCCCAGTTGCTCGTTTATAAATGGGATGAGAGCGATGGCAGCATGGAGCGGTACCACAGGACGCCCCGTGCTGGGCACCGGCAACTGGAAGCCCAGCACTCACCTCCCTCAGGCCGAGAAAAGAGTCGTCTAGCGGTTACAAAAGGAACCGAAAGCCCACAATAGAAACCAAGAGCCCAGTGCCATGGCATGGCCAGTGACCTCTCCGTGCCTCGGTTTCCACCTCCGAGAGCAGAAGCGAGGCCCCGCTGCAGCACGCCCCGCCAACCCCAGCTGGGATTCACTGGCAGAGGAATGTGATGGTATTGTCCTTCCGTCCCCTTCTTTCTAATTGCTGACGTAGTCTTCCCAATCCCATTTAAACCCTTGGCAGGTAGAGCTGGCAGAGCAGGACACGCCGAAACGCACAATTCAATGAAAAAAGAAACAGTGACATGTCACAGAGGTTATTTGCAACCCACAAAACCACTTGCCTTAACCAAGATATCCTGCCGCGGGCACCTGAGGAGCGCAGCACCCAGACACCCATCCTCGAGCAGTACCAAATGATGGAGCAGGACGAGAGGAGCTCAGGCAGCAGCGGGTTGGAGCAGTGGAACTGCATGTGAGCGGGACACGTGTTCCCAGCAGCAGCGCACGCACAAGAGCTGCAGACCCGAGTGCCAGCACCAGAACCAGCGCAAAGCTTTGGGTATTTTTTAAAACCCAAATTCCTAGGAAACAAAATACAGAACTGCCTCGCCCAGAGTCTTGCAGCAGCCGCTCGGCTCTGTAAAACTAATTAATGAGCCAGGAAAAAAAAAAAAGTGTCATTCGTTCGCTAACGACTTCACCCAGGGTTGCCAAATAGACAGATAAAGGATTGAGCTGGGGCCCTATTCCAGCCAAAGGAGCTGGGAACCTGGCAGGGATCGCAGAAGATTAGAGAGGGGTGAAAGGAGAAAAGAGGAGGAAAAAAGAAATATCTAAACAGATTAGCACTTTCCAAATGCAAGCATGTAAATCAGCTTACGCTCTGTATAATGCCAGCCTTGTGAGCGCCCGGGCCGGGTCTGCTCGTGGCACCGTGTTGTGGTGCAAAGCCCCGGCTGAGCCGCGCGGTGTTTGGGCTCAGCCATCTCACGCCACCGCCTCCCTCACAGAACCAGAGGTTTTGTTTTTAGCAGCTTTGTAAATTCTCACAGGAAGCCAATTAGGGGAAACCTGGGAACAGAGGAAGATTCATAATTGCAATTAAGGCTTCAAAGCATTTATCCCAAGCGAGGCTGTTAAAATTAGAGCTGGGGAAGAAAACAGCTTTGAAACCTTGAGCTTTCAGGCACCCCCAGGCTGGACGTGCTCAGCTCCCATAGCAGCACATCCCCTGGCACAGCTCACCCAGCACAGACCCAGGCTCCAGGTGGGCACCTTCCTGCATCTGCTCCTACCTCTGGGAAGAGTTCAGCCCCGTGCACGTGAAACCTTCCCCCCTTTCCCCTCCCCCCCTCCCCCCCCATCACTGGAAGCTTGGTGTCAAAGCCTTTGCTTCATTTCTGATGGTCTCAACTTGTAGGGTTGCTCCTCAGCATTGCAGCATCCCCAGCAAGGACAGAAGAGCTTTGCAGATGAAGCTCCCCACTGGGATACAAGAGATGGGCATCCAGTGCTACAGACCAGCACCCGTCATGGTGTCATCAGTGAAAACATCCTCTGAGAGGGTCAGCAGTTTCAGTAGTAAGCTGGACACTGAGAGGCAATGGCTAAGCAATCCAAACAGCTGTGTTTATTTGGATTGGTCTGCCTGTTTGCAATCCCACATCCACCCCAGCAGCTCAGCATGAACACAGCCTCTGGGTTCAACCTCTTCAGCTTGGAGTAGAGCAGACCAGCCCTACGGGTAGCTCAGCCTTCCACTTGTAGCAGAACTAGATCATGGCCTTTGGCATATTGGAAAATGTCAGCAAGCACATGCAAGCAGGACTGGACAGACACCTCTAACCAGGACTACGAATATTTTATATCTAGCAGTATGTATACATATAAATATGTGAATATATGTATACACACATATATATGTTCCATAATCTTATATCCAGGCCAGTCCTCCTCGTGTAGGAAAACTCAAGTAGGGACAGCACAAGTTACAGAAATACCACATCTGCACAGGGACACTTTGGTGGCAACACTGTCCACAGCAGGGTGTTGGAACTGGGTATTCTTAAAGCCCTTTCCAAACCACGCCATCTCATAGTTCTGTGCCACACAGAAAAGGACAGATCCTCTGCTGTTGTACATGTGACCACAGCAGCCCCCTGACTTACATCTCCAGCCATGATATCCTTTAAACACACCCGTTGCCCACAGTGCATTCAGCCTGACTTTCTCCTGATGGCTTCGTGTTCTCCGTCAGCTGCCTCATGCCACGGCTGAGTTGTGCTCAAGGATTTTGCAGATGTGGCTCAGGGTCTACTGCAGGACATGTCCTGTGACTTTGGAAAGTCATCTTTGAATCTGGAAATGCATCGGCTTTAGGTATTTTTGCATAAAATACTTTCCACTGGCATTCTCTCCTTACCACTAAGCGCACAGGGCTCGGTAATCAAATGAGGTCAAAAAAAATTCCAGCCAAAGCCCCAGCAGCCTCTGTCCTTCCCCAGCAGCTGACAGCATCTGAATGAACGCAGCCCGGGTGCGGGTGATCCCTTCCCAGCTGCGGCAGCACAGGAACCAGGGAATAACCCCATGGGACCAGGCAATGTGCCACGAGCAGGGGACCTCTCAGACAGCACAAGGGGCTCCCAGAAGGAAGCAGCTCCCAGAGCAGAGGCTGTGCCCCCCGCCTCTCACTGCACACCCAGCATCCTTCCTTCCCACCTGAGGAAGAAGCCACGAGCCCCCCCAGAAGCATCCCCTCCCTCCTGGATGGAGCTCAGTGCTTGCCCCTCGAGACGGTTTCCAAGAGCAACCTGCACTTCTGCATTTTCTACAGAGATCCTCTTACTTCACCTTCCCGCGCACGCTGCTGCCGAAAAGAGAAGTGCTTTGGAGCCGGGGGAAGTTGTGCCACCATTTCCTATTTGGGACAATGATTTCACGCTCCTGCCACATCCGAGGGCCACGCGTGGCACCCACAACACTGTGCTGCGGGCTGGCAGCATGCAAAGGGCTTTGGTTTGGGCCAGAGAGTTCCAGGAAACCTAACAGTCACATTTAAGCAAGTGCAAACCAAAGCAGGGTGCGTGGCTCGGCAGAGGGGAGGGAGCCATGTGTAAACCATGCAGTCCAGATCCCAGCAATGACTTTTAGTGCTGCTCCTAAACTATAGCATGCACAGCTTGGTTGGGCCCACGCAGCCCCCAGAGGAGCTACAAGCCAGCCAGCACCTGAGGGAAAGCCTCCTTCCACCCTTTCACTCCTGGCTTTCCATCTTCCTGCCCACCACATGTGCCAAGGCCAGGAATCGCACACCCCGCACACAGAGCTTGGGTCTTGCTTTCAATCTGGACAGCAGCTCCAAGGATCACTCCAACAGTTATATGGAGAAGGTTCTCATTACAGTCAAAATAACTTGGCTTTCCCCTGACAACAACAGAACTGTCATCTTTAGAGGACAAAATCTCCCATCTCCCTGCCCCTAAGGAGCTTGCTAAACCCTGTTACCAGAAGCTTCTTCCTACAGCAAAGCCAGAAAGTGTTTAGCATATTCCCTGCTTAAAACTTATTGCTGTAACCTTACCAGAGAGGCACCTCTAGATATTTTTAGAGGTAGTATCTACTAGCACAGGAATTACAGCGCATTAATTAGCAGCAAGGCGCACGCTGACAGTCACAAGGTCACAACGCAACATCCATAATTTACACCTCGTTGGGAGTTACTGAGAAAACAGGACATGCAGGAGCCAGCACAAGGTGGGATGTCTGGAAGGGCTCTGAGCACACGGGCTGGCACCTGCCCGAAACAAACACCAGAAACATCCAGAGTGGACTGAGCAGGATCATGCAGTTCCCCTCCAAAAAATCCCCATAGCACAACTGTTGAGAGATGGAGAAGCGCTGTGGACTGAGCAAGTCAGTACTACAGCTACATCAGACAGCAGGGCCATTACTTGCTCATGAAATGCCTGACCATGACAAGGATGCAGATGAAATTAAGGCTTCCAGAGCTGCTTGATGGCTAGGTCAGGCCCACTGTGCTCAGGGCCAGAAGTGGTTTATTTGTAAGCACAACTGTTCTGATGGATTCCCTTTCTGCTAGAGTGGTTTCCACCTTCTTCTCTGAGCACCATGGGCCATCCATCCCCATAAAGGCTCCTTCCAACACAGCAAATGAAGAAAGCCCTTAACACCATGAATACATTTGTGAATCTGCTGTACAACCAGCAACATTGCAAGGCAAGGAAAACCAGCCAAAATTCAGCATCTTGTTTCTTACATCAAGGTATTTAAAGCTGGTGACTTCAGCGTTATCATCCAGTCAAAAAGCAATGGAACTCAAGGCATGAAGCAAGACAACTGAGCAAAAAACTTATCTGGTGACTTTAGAGAATCCACATCTACTCCGTCATAAAGCTCTGAGGTGACACTGGGTCCATCCCAGAGGTAGGATTCATCTCCTGCATGAGGTGAATTTCTAAGCAGGGCAACAACTACAGGGAGACAGAACACCTAACAAAGAGCTCATCCCATCCCATCCCATCCCATCCCATCCCATCCCATCCCATCCCATCCCATCCCATCCCATCCCATCCCATCGCATCCAGTTTGAGCCCCTCCAGAAGCAGCCAGCAGACTTAGTTATTTTAGAGGCCCACATTTTTAGGCAGGTATCCTTGTGCAAGACAGCTCCCGTTCTTATCCCCCAAAGCTGCTTCCCACATGCAAAGCAGGAATAACAACACTTCCTTCCTTGCCTAGCAGTTGCATGACCAAACGTTTCAGAGCCTGTAACAAGCTCAGATAGTGCAATAATGGGAACATGGAAATTGCAATACACTCAGCTTAGCCTACACTTCTTTCACCCTCAGCCTTGATTCATAACAAACAAAAGCAGAAGTCAACATTTCTGCAGACAACTTTGTCCACTTGAGATCTGCAGGCCTCTGGGGAGGAGTGCTGCAAGGAGCAGCTCTCAGTAAGCCACTGACCCAAGGAATCCTTACGAGCATGCCACTTGGCTTTCTGCTTTTACAGCAGAGATCTTTGAAAACAGTATGTGTTTTAACACTGCTTAAGGCCAATTGTACGGAGCCGTTCACAGACGAAATGCATTTTCTAATCATCTGCAGATCATCCAGAAAACACAGACAAAAGCAAATAAGTGCATAATTATCCGGAGTACGTGAAGGCTAGCAGCAGATAGTCGATACCAGCAGCACGCATGCATGGCATGAGGCAGCAGAGATTTCATTCCCACTCGGGGATGCATCAGCCTTCAGAGACATGAGCTGCTACCACAGTCGGCAGCAGCAGTGCTACCCAGCACACTCAGACCGGCTGGCACGAGCAGGGTCTGGACTCCTGGCACTGCAATGAGGAAGCCCCAGCACCCAGCTCCTATGAGGGATCACCAGGAGCACTGCTGCCAGGGCTGCCCCTGCCTCTCCTCGAGGGAGCAGCTCAGTCATTCCTTGAGAAGCAGGTGGGGGCTATCCCTTAAGTGTACGAAAGGCAACCACGGCAAAATTTTAGTGACTTCAGAGTGAAACCACCATTTCTGCTGGTAATTAGCTGCTCATCACAGTGTTACTGACTAGCCAGGGGGCTGCAGCAGGAGATCATTTCCACTTTAGGGAGCAGAAAAAAGTATCCTCCTAAGCCTGAGCAGAGATACCAAGGAAAAGCAGATTGCAGAATACGGTGTCGGAGCTGGAAATGAGTTGAGTTTGCAGCCAGGCTCGACTAGTGGCCACACAGCTGGCTGCATGCAGAGCAACACGCTGGTTCCAGCTTCAGGGAGAAAGTCACACAGATACCCAAAACCTGAATGGCCTCAGAGGGGGCAGGGCTGGTGGCACTGCCAGCAGCTTCTGGGCAGTTCTCAGCTATTTAAGAGAAACAAGATGATCTGAGAAGCAAGGCAATGAGCAGCTGTCTTGATTTGAATCACAGAATCACATGGTTACAGGGGCTGGAAGGGACCTCTGGAGACCTCCCAGTTCAACCCCTCACCCAAAGCAGCTTCCCTAGAGCAGGTTGCACAGGAAAGTGTCCAGGTGGGTTTTGAATATCTCCAGAGAAGGAGACTCCACCACCTCTCTGGGCAGCCTATCCCAGTTCTCTTGTCACCTTCAAAGTAAAGAAGCACGAACCATTGTCACCCTTATTTGCAGGGATCAGATTCATGGATCCCCTGAGGAACCCCTCCAATTTTTCCAGAATTTGGTCCTGGGCAGTCAGAGCTGCAATGGGAGAAAGTAACAGAAAAGGAGTCCCAGCAATGTCCAGTAAGAGCAATGTGGAAACTGCAATCCAGCCAATTTCAGCAGCTGTTGGAATAAAGGCTGGTTTTGCAGCATCACTACCACATTCCCTTAGCAGCAGCACCAGCAGCAAACAAAGGCAGGGGGTGAAAATGAAGGAGAACTTTTGCCCAGCTCTGTGTTCTCATGAGAGTTGGTGGGAGACACGAGAACAGCAGCCACTCGTGGGCTGGTACCTCTGGGTATCTCATTTACAGTGGGAGCAATACACCCATCCTCCTTAACCCTGAGCAGACCAGCAGCAGCTTTTCAGAAGCCAAGGGACCTCCCAGAGACATAAATTGAGCAGAGACTGAGTGTGGACTGCAGCATTTTGCATCTACTTTGCAGCTTGACCTGGACTCAGTCAACCAGATGCTTATCGCTTCCACAGTCAGGCCTGGATTTTGGAACAACTATGCATTTTCTTGAGAAACAGAAATAGCATGTGATGCGTTGCAGACTCATACAAACTGAATACACAAATTATTCTGGGACTTTCTGCAAGCAAGAGATTCCCTCACTGCAGTGTCAGAGACACAAACATAGTTATTAGGGTGGTGGCATGGAGACCAGGGCCAGCATCAGACCCAAACAGCAATGCTGATGGGAAACTGAAACCACAACAGCGCGAGTGTCCAGCACAGAACTGTCTGCAGACCTCTATACTGCCCAGTCTGCAGACTGAGACTTCCTCACTAATTATTTTTAAAATGTTCTTTTTTGCAGTTACCACTTTTCAGGACAGGATCTAGCGTACTCTTGACAAACAGATAGCAGGGGAATTCCACTCGCTGCCCCTTTAAAGCCATGATGCAAGAAGTAAGAATCTCTAAATTAGTCCCACCAAGCCATCACTGAGAAGAAGAGTTGTGATGCTGCCTTCCCTCTTTCTCCAAACAGACATTTCTCTTTTTGCTCACTGCAGGTCCTTTCAACCAGAGATGTTCTTACTTTTGGCAAGACAGTGCCTCAGCAAGCTCATAGCATGGCCTGCACCCTATATCCCATTGTTTTTAGCTCCTGCACCACGATGCTCTTGAGTTGCTCAGAGAAGTGAGAGGCACAGGGAAGAATGTGTCTCCCTGCTAATGTTTGAATAAGGTCTACTACTTCTTGCAATGATTTCTGAAGGAAACTGCAGAAGTCATATTCTTGGAGACAGAATCATAGAATCACTTAGGTTTGAAGAGATCTCTAAGGTCATGCTGAGAAACAAGCTTCGAATTGAAGGACAGGGAGAAAACACGCGCTGCTGGGAGCAAAGAAATGGGATGAATGTGATCATGAAACAGCTGCTGTAAAGAGGAAGAGAATTAGCAATGCCTGGATCCATCATCAAGGGCAGAATGAGCAATGAGACTTGCATCAAGTGGAACTGGCAGAGTGGTCCGTGCCCCAAGGCCAGGGACAGAGCCTCCCCAGCCCTCCTGTCCTGCTGCCTTGCCAACCCTCCTGCCTCAGCCAGATGAGAAGCCAGCAGCGGGAAGTTCTTGGATTTCACCATTGTAAAGTACATCTTGACACCAAACTGTAACTTCCTAAAAAAAAAAAATAAAAAATCCCAGCCCTACTCTGTTCTTCCTTCTCTCTCTTCTTCAGCAACATTTTCCTCACCTTCCAAAACACCAGACCAAGGCTGGCAGGTTTCTGTAGCTCGAGGCTCTCTCTGGCCAGGAGCACAGAGCCACGCTGACCTCTCCTCTCGCACAAGGTGGCAATGGCAGCCCTGCCACCAGCAGCACCTGCACCTCCCAGGCATCCAGACCTGCTCCCAGCCGGCCTCTGGGGGGTGCAGAAGGCTGACCCAGGACATCAGCACCCCCAGACCCATCCACAACCACTCAAAGGACTGTGTGGGTTGGACAAAACTCAGCCAGGGTAAGAAAAGCCTCTGTTTTTCTCATCAGAAATCAGCAGAAATGACACACATCTGATCTGAGTAAGAAAAGATCTGTTAGACATACTCACTTTTCAGAGAGGAAACGTACTTGTTCCTGGCATCGATTATGAAAACCCCTCACCACATGATGCAAGAGTTAATTTTAGCTCCTATCAGCCTTTATCAAGAGAACAAAGGTTGAAGTTTCACCCCACACCACAGCTGACGACGAGCAGCGCCAAGCAAAGCCCCAGCAAGATTCAGGTTGGAGACAGCACTGGGCTCTGGCACAGCCCAGCTGGGTTCTGTCATCAGCTCAGCACGGGAACTGCGGGGCTGCTGCAGGGAAGGGAGAAGCTCAGCAGAGAAGCGGCTGGCCAAGTGGTTCCTCCCAACACTCCCTGGGCTGACTTCAGCCCAGGGGAATGGATCGTAACCAGTCCCTTTGGGAGGCCTCCAAGGGTCACTCAGGGGGCCAGAGGGGACAAGACTCCAGGTATTTCCATGTTCAGCAGGGAGAATCTCCCAAAGGCATGCAACTATGTCTTCTTCTTGGGAGGGAGCCCAGCACCGGCCAACCCTGGGCATGGATCTCAGCTTCCCAGGGCAGCCTCTGGGTACATGGGGCCCCTTCGGGCATGACCCTCAGGGAAAACACATTTTTACAGTGGATGGTCACACATGGGTGCACTAGTGTGTTTAGGATAGTATAAAACAAGTGGAAACAACGATACCGTGATACAACAAAGAAAAGCCCATTGGCTTTTCTTCATTCCACCAACTCGGCACTTTCTTCTGCCTCTCCAAACTCTCCCTAAGACTTCTTGTTTCTCTACTCTGTTTCCCCCTACTCTGCTGCACTGCTTCACTATTTCTTAGGGTTCCCTTTTACGCATCTTTTAATACTGCAAAAGTCATCCCCAGTGGGGCCAAGGGCCGCCCTCGTGCCCAAGCTGAGCAGAGGAGCACAGAGCCCACCCACCCAGGAGTCCCTCTGGGTGCAGACCCCAACCTCTGCCCCTCACAGCCTTTCCTCTGACCCCCTCTGGATGAAGGGCAGTGAGAGCCCACGCTGTTTCCTTCAGCCTGTTCGGAAAAACAAGTTTACACATGAGATTTCCATTGGCTCCACCTCTGCTTAACTACTCCAGCTGTGAAACAAAGTAAGTGAGAGACAAAGCACTGCGCACAGGCAGCGTGACCATTCCGGAGGGCTTTCTGTGAGCCTTATGCCAAGCCCACTAAATAGATTAACTTACAGCATAAACAAGCAAGTAAATCTTTCCCCCAAGGCCCCGTGTATCCAGAGGAAGCTTTAGAAGTTACTTCCTGCCATTGTGGAGGCCCTGCTGGGAACCCAGAAGCCTTTTCAGTCCTTGGCATGGTTGCCCGAAAACTTCAGTTCCCTTCCAGCACCGCTGGCAGTGGCTCCACAAAAGACAGATGATGCCAAGGATGGTTTTGGCTGTTCCCCATCACACTTGGGCCAACGGCAAGCGAGGCGGTGACCGACACCCACTTCCAAAGCACACCAAGGGCCTGGGGCCTGCTTTGGGCAGAGGGGTCAGCACAGCCCTAACCAGCTCCCACACGCAGGAGGAGTCACCAAACCCTCCCAGTGTGTCATGGGGGCAAAGGGTGCACGAACCCATGCAGCAGACACAGCCTGAACTCCTTCCAGTCCTCCCACGATGAGCAATGCCCTCATCCCAGCTCATCACCAAGAGCCAAGTCCCCAGGAAGCAAGTTGCACCAGGAGAGGTTCAGGTTGGATATTAGGTCAGCATTCAGACCAGATCAACTCCAGACTAATTAGCACCTAAAGAGCAGTCTGGTGGGAACATCAGGCTTGTTGGGTTTGCTTGCCATCCAGCTGATCAATCTAGTGAAGCAAACCACAAGCAGAAGCCTCTCAGAAGAGCAGGATCCATACCTAGGGACACACAGCAGCAGCAGCAGCATCACCCAGGCTGGACATCATTCAATCACACACAAAGCGCCCACAGCCAAGTGCCACCATAACTTCTTTGCACAGCCCCGCGTGCACCCACGTGCAAAGTTTATCAACACAAAGGCACCGAGAATGAAGAAACATTTGTGAAGTTTCACGTGGAGAGACTTCCAGAAACAATGAGAAAAGGGAAATGCCACCTGAAAGGATGAGCTTTGGTTTGCAGAGAAGCCTCAGAGCTGAGGGGGTTTAAATAGCCACAGAGCGACAGGGGAAGCAGCTGAAAGGGGAAGCGCTTCATCCTAATTTGAGACCAAACAAGAATGGGCCTTGTGGAAGGGGCAGAAAACTCTTTTGCAAGTTCAGGACCGCACAGTCCTTCCTAAGCGAGCACACACCAGGCGTAAACCCATCCACGCAGCGCTGCGTCTGAACATTGACACGGCTTTAATCCTAAAGCTGTGTATTGAGTGTTCTAAATGCTTTGATGTTGCAGCACAAAAAACTCTAACGCCAGACAAAAAAAGGAGACAGGTTCCCCACTGCTGGGGTCAGTCACAAGATGGGGCTCAGAGCTGACGCTGTGACAACGCTGCAGCATGCCCTGCGTTCCCAGGCGTCCTCGTCACATGTGCTGCTCACTTCTGCTTCAAGCCGCCCCAAACAGGGACAAGGAGTGCCTCAGGAGCTGCCCTCACCTCAAGCACTGTGGGAATTTTGGGCCATACAATGGAGCATTCGAGGGAAAACCAAGCCCTACTCCCATCACACCAGTCATCAATATTCATCACAGCACCACGGGACGCATCACCCAGTCAGGGAGCGTTTTCTCATTCTGCTTTTAACTCAGCAATAGGGTGAGCGCTCACATCTGTCAGCCAAGAACATCTGCAGCACTTTCCACTGCCCAGCACAGCTGGGAGGCAGCTCTGGAGCCCGCTCCTGCACCCAGGGGCTGCCCGGCCCCGTTCCGGGAACAGCGTGGTGCAGGTGGGAGCGCTGAGCCACGCAGCTGCCCGGCAAGGTCTGGCTGCTGGGCTCCCTTCTTACCAGCAGGAGACTGGAAGCCGGGCGAGCTCTCAGATGTGGCAGGTGAAGCACAGCTAAATACAGCAATGGCACTTGAGAGGGGGGCACGTCCGAGCAGAAAGCACCACGCCAGGCCACGCTGCTCCAAGCAGGAGCGCATCCCGCAGCACTGTGCCGCCGTCTCTTCCTGCTGCGCATCTGCAAAGGCAGCCAAGCATCTCCTGCAGCACGGAGCGCAGCGGGGAGCAGATCGTCCAGCCACGAGCTGAGGTGGCTTTTCTGCTTTTATTTCCTCAGTGGCAGAGCTTGAAATCAGAGATGAACAAGCCTGAAGGAGCTCACGCCTGTCCACTCATGTATTCCAGATGCACACGCTGCAATCGCGGCTTGCCAAACAGGATACAAGCCGTAAGAAAATAAAGCATTTTATCTTCAGGCTTTTCCAAGAGGGTATTAGAAACAATGGGGAGGAAATACAAAATTAACACTAGAGAAGAGCAATTGGCAGAGCCCCTCATGAGCCTGTTCTTCATTACAAGGCTGCCTATTCAGTAGCTTTCATTAGGAAAATCGCATCTCAGAGCCATTCCCAACAGTGTCCCTATTTCCTAATTAAGCTTCGCCAAAGAGCCACGTCTTTTAGCTACGGCACAGCACACAATCACAACAATTACCATTTCATCACGCTCGGGCTGCTGAAAGCCCTGCAATTAAAGCATCGGAGGAGTCGCACAGACGTGTCACTGGGGAGACAAATTCTCACATTGCGTTAATTGGCAGCAAAAAGCACGATCCTAAAGAGGGGAAGGCTGTGCTGGGGGGATTTCGGTCTCCGTGCTGAGAAAGGAGCTGCAGCTTCTCCCCGTGCTCCCAGCCTGGGTGCTGTGGCAGGTCCTGGCTGCAGCACGTCAGCTCCACAATCAATTGTGCCTTCAAGGAGAGCAAAGAGGTACACACTGCAGGACAGATGCAGCGCTGGGGGGGAAGGGGGGGGGGGAGGTCACCTGGAGACCTCCAGAGATGGCTTGGGGTGGGTGGGGACCTCGCAAGGATAAGTTTGGCAATGGGGTGGTGACAGATGTCCACACACCACTTCTTGCCATGCCAGAGGAAGAGTCCCACGGTACTGAGCCTCTTAAGGAAGCAGAAGGGAAGTCTTACAGAGAGGAGAGGAGGAGTGAGCAGCGCAGCCTGATCTCATCCACATCTCCTTAACCTCCACTGCAGTCAGAAGTGGACTCAGGCAGCCCAAAACACCTCCCTGCTTGAGCATGGCTGCAAAGCTGCAGCAAGGGAAGACGTGTCAGGCTGCAGTGCGATGCCTGTGGATATGCACGGTTTCCATAGGAAACTTACTCTCACCTACTGCCCAGCACAACCTCGAAGCAGGGATAGGAGAGGAGCTGAGAAGCAGCAGGAGCCTCCCACCACTCACAAACATCCTCATCAGGCCACTCACCTGAGCAGCTCTCCCCCAGCAAACTCATGCACATTTTCCTCTTGCAAAATGATAATGCAAAAACTGGCAGCTCCAGCACACACGGAACAGCTCAGTGGTCACCCAAAAAAAGAGAAGCTGAAACTGCCCCAGGTGAGCTACAGCACGGCAAGACTGCAGCAGTCCCCGTATCACTGCACAGGTGTCACAGCCTGGTCCCCACCACGGCTGGAGCGTCACGTGGCTGGCAAAGTCACTGCCACATCCCCCAGCCCCAAAGGCTGCTGCAGCACTTCATCTGGATTCAGTTCTTCTTTCTCAGTGCAAAACTCACATCTTTGTTTTCACGTTCAACAAAAGGCACAAGGTGATAATTTTGGTTTGCTTTTCTCCAAATGGGGGTGGCCTGATCTGCAAGGGGGGAGGAGGGTCTGGCCAGCTGCACCATCCTGCAGCACTGGCCGTGAGCCCCTATCCCAAACTCACCTTGCCACAACAGCTTTCCCCTCCTGCAAAAACACCCCCAGCACTTTTGCCATCCCCTTTCCTCTCCTCTGCCCTGGCCTGCAGAGCTGCAGAAGAGCCCCAGCCATGCAGCACAGAGCGGCGAGCATCCCCGCTGCCAGCCAGGATCACGGTGCAAGGCTGAAGCACACCTCCACCTCACAGCACAGCAAACTGAGCTCTGCGCTGCCCAGAAACCTGCAGGGCACCACCCAGCCCCGCTCCAGGGGATGCCAGCACCCTTCAGCCTCCTGCAGTCACTGCGGCTGAGGGATGCACCCGCTGCTGCGGGGCTCTCACTCTTTGCTGTCTCATCTTTCCAGATTTAAGCTCTAATCTGAGCAACCCTCACAGCTCCAAAACGCTTTGCAATCATGCTGCGGAAACAATTGGCAACTCCATCCAAGTTTTTTGCTGCAACCATGAAACAGCCAAACACCAGATCCCTCCCCATCATGCGCATGCACACGAAAACCGAAGCGCTGACATCCGGCACATCCCTGGAGTTTGCAGCTTCTGCATCTAACCAAAGTTTAGAAATGTACTATAAATCAAAAAAATCAATAAGCTGCAGCTGCTTAACATCAGCCCCTTCAGCAACAGGATGAGCAGCGCCAGCCTGCAGCTGCCTGAGCATGTTTTCGCTGCACTGAGAGTAACAGCACCAGCACCGAAAATAAGCTGT
This sequence comes from Numida meleagris, assembly GCF_002078875.1. Lineage (NCBI taxonomy): Eukaryota > Metazoa > Chordata > Aves > Galliformes > Numididae > Numida > Numida meleagris. The sequence continues at coordinate 1,448,226 of NC_034425.1, forward strand.
TCGCAGTGTGAACGGGTGCAGGGCTAGCAGTGAGATTTTAATAAACATGAAAACAAAGGTCTGAAATCTCTTTTCTCCCACTTTCGTTAGTGATCTGAGTCAGCCTTAGCCCTTTCCTCCTACAGGGCTATGCGCCATCCAAAGCAGCTCACCATGGTTTTGGGTAGGTAGCTGCAGCGGCGAGCAGAGCAGGAGGCCGGGCTGGGTCCGCGTGACCCCCAAGCAGCCCTGCCCACCGAACGGAGCCACCGCCGGCCCCGCACCAAGATGCTCCTTCACGGGCACGAGCATCAGCGCGGGCTGCTGCACGGATCAGCACGGGGACTTCTCGTGGCTGCTGCGTGCGCGGACACCGACGCCGGAGGGATGACACGCCGCTGGGCTTGTCACATCCCAAACCACATCCTGTTGCCGCAGCAGAGCGCTGCCAAGGGCGCACCTCCGCCCTGCCCGGTTGCGGGGCCGAGGGTGCGCGGAGCAGCGGTGCCCCGACCAGCGGGTCCCTCCGGGGAGAGCTCCCGTCGCGGTGACACCGGGTGGCGGTGACTCAGTGCCACCCCCGGCAGCGACGCCGCCAAAAGTCCAGCCGGGTGCCGGAGAGCCCCCGGGATTTCCCGGGGAGCCGCGTGCAGTGGGGGGGGTCCCCTGGGGCCGGGCCCCACACCTGGGCCCCAGGCAGCATCTCCGTGGGGCGGCGGGAGGCAAACAAGCACCCGGTCCTGAAATGAGTCACGGCAGCGCGGCCCGTCCCTACCCGCGGGGACAGATGGGGGATCCCTGGGGCCGCGGGGTGCGCCCTTCCCAGGCGGCGGGGACTGGGGCTGCAGGGTGACCCCACCGCCGGGTGCTCCTCGGGGGCTGCAAGGAGCCGCGGGGATCGGTCCCGGGGGCTCTCCCAGCGTGCTCACACCGTTCCTGGCTGATCACGGAGCCCGCAGCTCTGCGGTCCCCCCTCATCACAGCGGGATTATCACCCCCACAAAGCATTTTGGGCACTCCCCAAGGTTACACGGTCCCCACACCCATCAGCCTCTCATTTACACGGACACTCCCGTTATAAGGAGCCCCCCAGGGGCACCAGGAGTGTAGAGCACCCCGGTTACAAGCTGCTCCCGACTACACCACCCCCCGGCTACACCGAACCTCCCCCAACTGCCCGCAGCCCGGACTTGGGGGGGGATCGCAGCACCCCCTCTCCCGGGGTTCCCCACCTGGAGGGAGGCAGCCGCCGGGGCCCCCTGCCCATCCTCGCCGCGCCCCGCC
>NC_034425.1:1450030-1453430 GCF_002078875.1 Numida meleagris
CCATCCATCCATCCATCCATCCATCCATCCATCCATCCATCCATCCATCCATCCATCCATCCATCCACCCCCAGCCCTCTATCCACTCACCCGCACCTTCCTCTCTCCTACCACCCTGCCATTCATCCAACCATCCCTCCATCTTCCCCTCCCACACTTTCCGTTCCTCCATTATTCCATACAACTACCCCTCCCTTTGTATCTTTCTCGAGTAATTCTTCCTTTCACCTGCCTATCTTCATCTCTTCATCCATTCACCACTCTGTCTCTACATCCACCCGTCCATCCACCCATCCACCCATCCACCCGTCCATCCACCCGTCCATCCATCCACCCATCCACCCATCCACCCATGCACCCGTCCATCCATCCATCCATCCATCCATCCATCTCTGCTGCTTTCTGCTCTGGTGGCACCTGGAAATGTCTTTCCTTGCCGTCCTCAAGGGATCTCCTGCACAAGGGCTTGTGCCACGTTGATTTTGAGCGATGTTCTCCTCCACGTTCTCCTAGCAGTCCATCTGCCGCACAGGGCCGGATCGAGCCCAGCTGATGCTGCATGCAGGAGCAAGGATCCGGCTTTGGGTTCCTTTGCGGGTTTTCATATTTCAGAAGAGAGTGACCGCTGCTACCGATGTTCCGAGACTCGAAAGCCGCTCAGGCACTGAAATAGATGTGGGTTTCACAGTGAGATTCCAGTGAATTTCAAAAAAAGCAAACACGCTCAGAGCCAAAATCCCCCTGAAGCACTGACCCCTGGGACCACCTGCGGTGTGCGTCATGTGGGATGCCTGCCCTGAGCCCCATGGCTGCCGCAGGGCTCAGACCAGGTGAAATCCCGTGATCTCGGCCTTCACCAGCTGAGCGGCCCCATTTCGGAAGAAATTCAGCAAAAATGACAGGATGGAGAAAGTGTGGTGTTGGTCATGGTGCCACCTGCCTCGCAAAACAGCGCAGCACCCAGCGGAGCAGCAGGAGGGTGGGAGGGATGCTGTGTCCTGCACTGCTGGGATGGGCAGTGGTGGGGTGGGGAAAGGACGATGGATACCAGCCCAGACTCAGCTTTTGGGATGCTGATCTGATCTCTCCCATCCCTCCTACTCCAATTCCACCTTCCAGTTTCAGTCCCAGCCCTTTGTGTTTATCCCTAATGCAGAGGAATTAGGGCACATCAGCAGAGGCCAAACTCCTCGGGGCGTCCGAGCTGCACGAGTTCTGTCCCTCCAGATCCCACCCGCACACGCTGCCCTCTGCTTGTTTTGCTCCTCGGGGCACACAGCAGCCTGAGGAAGTCACCAAAAATGGTGAACGAAGGGGCTCGGGGGGCGGAAGGAAGCGGGGCAGTGCAGGGAGGTGCCGTGCTGCAGCGTGCAGGGATGAGGTGACAAACAGCAGCGCGGTGCCACCGAGCAGGATGAAGCCCGCAGGGTGCAGCTCAGCCCTGCAGCTCAGTCCTGCAGCTCAGCCCTTCCCCAGCGCTGCCCAACGCTCCCTGTGCTGGGCGCTGCAGCAGGGCACCGAAGCAGGGAGGAGAAACTGGGGCTGCTCCCTGCCAACACACATACTGCAGCTTTGGGTTCTTGGTACCACGAGTTCCAGAGAACTCAGCTGGAAACCCCACACCAACGCACACCGGGTGCGGGGGCGGCTCAGGGCACAGAGATCTGAGGTTTGCAAGCGCTGGGATGGGACACTTTCATCAACAAAGTAATTGCTGCACAAAGCCCCTTTGGTATTAGAAAGTGATTTCCATGATGAACATTTCTAAGCAAATCAGGTTTCTGACGCATGCAAAGGGGCTGTGGTGCACGGGGCAGCAAACTGCAAGCACACCTCACCAGAGCAGCCAGTTTGCTTCCACCAAATCCTTTCTCATTTCCAGGAATACAAACTCATTGACCCACACCACCCGGCCAAAGCCCAGCATGGGACTCACCGCAAGCTCACAGCAGTGCCTGGAAATCCATTTTGGCTACGATCCCACCACTCTTTGCCCAACACACTCCCACCAGGCTCCGCTTCCCGAACTGAGTCAGCCCGAGTTCCCAGAGTGCTCCCAGATCCATGTGATAAATCCCTGGAAGGCCGTCGTTCTGCCTTAACTATTGCCACACAGATTTCTTAGAATGCGGTGGTGACTGGCCAAATTTAAGAATATTTATTGTTCACTGTATGATGGCCAGCAAAATATTGAGCTCACCTGGGGACGTCCTGTTGACCACAGTGTTTCACATTTGGGTGGAGCAAGAGCTGTGGGAAGGGCTCATGGCTGAGCTCAGTGCTGGGGGCTATGGGGATCTCCTGGGGTGCAGCAGTGCAGGACGCAGCTGGATGTCATCCAGGGAACAGGCAGGGCAGGGAACAAACCAGCTATGGGGCGGGATGTCCTCACAGCCAGAGAGCTGCTGGGTGTGCGTGAGGGATTCCATAGCCACAGACTGAAAATGCAATAACTGAGCTGCAATGGATGCCAGACATCATCAGCTCGTGGTGTGGTCCGACAGCAGCAGATCACAGCCAGCACTGGATGCCTTCACATCTCCCAAGGCTGCGCTGTCTCCAGCCCACACTGCAGGTTTCCCCGCATCCCGGGTGGTGAACGCTGCCCTCCCACCAGCGCCCAGGCCGTGGCTGTGCTGCTCTGCCCACGGCTGCAGAGGCTCTGGGTGCACTCGTTACTTCCTTCTCTGCACATCACGCAATGATGGAGCTTGCAGCCCCACTCCCTCTGCCCCTGCCCGCTCAGCCTCCCAGGGAAGGGGAAGCAGGATCCACCAAAAAGGGAACCTGCCTTTTCTCGCCGGTTCCTCCCGCAACTTGTGTTTTTCATTTCTCTGGTGCAATTTAAAGGATACTGAAAGTTTGCTCGGTGCCACCTGAATCTGACCCTTGAGAAATGAGAATGGGCCGTAGGCTTTGGTGGTGGCAGCTCTGACCCCAGACCTTCCCCTTCCGCCTTCCACGCAGGAGGTGAAAATGTGTCCTCAGACGACCTGACCCAGCTGAGCAACTCATTTGTGTCTCTGACTTCTGCACACTCAGAGCTGCATGGGCGCTGGCTGGAAGCCCTCCGTGCATGTCCCAGGGAGAAGGAAGCACCTGGGTAGGAGACTAATTCAGGAAAAACAAGCACCTTTTCCACTTTAATATCAATAGCTGTAGTGGTAGTGGTAAGAGGAGGAGCACACACAGCTCCTGCCCTATAGCCACCACTGCCCCGTGCTTTGGTTTCCAGGTGAGCTGAGCACTGCTCTGCAAAGGGCCAGGCCTTGTATGGGACTGATTTGCAGTGTTGAGACAGAGTGTTCTTTCCCTGCAAAAGAAAGGAAAAGAGGAGAGGAGAGGAGAGGAGAGGAGAGGAGAGGAGAGGTATATTTTTACTCTGACCAGAAGTCTGTGA